>NC_084843.1:81257765-81545265 GCF_033115175.1 Lepus europaeus | reverse complement strand
CACCAGCAGTGCACAGCATTTCTAGTTTCGTCACTTCCTTGCCAACACTTGTTGTCAGCTGGGCTTTCCGTTACAGCCATTCTGGCTGGGGAAAGTGGTATCTCTTTGTGGTTTGATTTGTATTTCCCCAATGATGAGTCAACGTTGAACACTTTTTCACGTGTCTTACTGGACATTGTCATTAGGGAGATGTCTTCGTTTCCTGTGCCTATTTAATTCAATGAATACACGATCATGAATGTTTCTCTCATTCTGGGATTCTCTGTTCACATTTTGGGTCATGTCCATTGAAGCAGTGGTTTAGAACACAGGTGAGGCCCAATTATCTATTTTATCCTTTGTTACTTGTGTTTTGGTGTTGTGTTTAAGATACTACTGCTTCATCCAAGGTCATGATGATGTATCAGAGAGTTTCATGGTGTTGGCTTTTACATTAATGGCCATTTCTAGTTGATTTTTTCATATGGTGTAAAGAGAGTCTGGATTCACTCTTGTGTACTGGATGGTCAGCTGTCCGAGCTGTTGAACCAGTGGTTGAAAAGATTGCTCTTTCTTTTGTTGCCTTGTCTTTGTACCTTTTTGAAAACCAACTGACCAGAAAGATGAGGTCTTTTTAAAAGATGTTTGTCTTCATCTTCTAGAAGGGCAGAGAGTGAAAGAGAGAGAGACCCCTTCTGCTGATTCCACTTTCTGGATGCATGCAATAGCCAGGGCTGGATATGGCTGAAGCCAGGACCCCAGAGTTCCACCCGTGTTTCCCACAAGGGTGGCAGGGGCCCAAGCACTGGAGTTATCATCTGCTGCCTCTCAGGATGAGTTAACAGGAAGCCGGATCAGAAGTGGAGTAGCTGGGACTCGAACCCGGCACTCTGGTGTCCCAAGTGGCAGCTTAACCTGCTGCACCACATCGCCTGCCCCAGGGTTTGGTGTTGGACTCAAAGTCAACTCTGTGATCCCTGTGTCTATCCTTAGGTGAGTGCCAGATGGACACTGTAGCCTTGTAATGGGAGTCCTCCAACTTCTTTTTCTTTTCTTCTTTTTATTTTATTTTTATTTTTATTTTTTGACAGGCAGAGTGGACAGTGAGAGAGAGACAGAGAGAAAGGTCTTCCTTTTGCCGTTGGTTCACCCTCCAATGGCTGCCGCAGTAGGTGCGCTGCGGCCGGCACACCGCACTGATCTGATGGCAGGAGCCAGGTGCTTCTCCTGGTCTCCCATGGGGTGCAGGGCCCAAGCACTTGGGCCATCCTCCACTGCACTCCCTGGCTACAGCAGAGAGCTGGCCTGGAAGAGGGGCAACCGGGACAGGATCGGTGCCCCAACCAGGACTAGAACCCAGTGTGCTGGCGCCGCAAGGCGGGGGATTAGCCTAGTGAGCCACGGCGCCGGCCATCTTCTTTTTATTTTAAGATTTTATTTATTTATTGGAGAGGTAGAGTTACAGACAGAGAGAGGGAGAGAGAGAGTCTTCCATCCTCTGGTTCACTCCCCAATTAGCTGCAATAGCTGGAGCTGCACCTATCCGAAGCCAGGAGCCAGGAGCCAGGAGCTTCTTCCAGGTTTCCCACATTGATGCAGGAGCCTAAGCACTTGGGCCATCCTCCACTGCTTTCCCAGGCCATAGCAGGGAGCTGGAGCAGAAGTGGAGCAGCCAGGACCGGGATGCTGGCGCGGCAGGCGGAGGATTAACCTACTGTGTCACAGTGCTGGCCCCCCAACTTATTTTTCTTTTTCTAGATTATTTTTGGCTCTCTGAGTTCCTTTTTGCTGATTTCTTTAAAAGAAACAAGATGGCATTTTAACAAAGATTGCCATGAATCTGTAGATCAATTTGAGAAATACTTCCATGTTATCAACAGTAAATTCCAATCCATGAACATGGGAAGTTTCTCAATTCATTTATGTCTTTTTTATTTCTTTCAGTGACATTTTATACTTCCTCTTCTTTTGTTAAATTTATTCCTAATTGCTTTCTTTCTTTTGGTGTTACTGGAAATAGAATTATTTTTTAAAAATTTCATCTGTGTCTTGCATTCATTTGTGTCTGCTTTCTGTGAACTTGCTCAACTCAAAGTCTAATGGTTTCTGAGCGTATGAGGACAATTCACAAAGTCTGTGGAGAATGCAGGTCAAAGATCAGTGTATTTTGCTGCAAAATTTGGAAATTTGTGAATTTTCATAATAGGCATTGTTCCATCAACTTTTTGGAGGTTCCTTGTATTCTTCAGAAATTTTCATTTGCAAGATATGCGAGTGGAGATAATTTCACTTGTTTCTTTTCAGTCTTGGAACTTCTTCTCCTCTTCCTCCTCTCCCTCCTCCTATTCACCTCCCCTTCTGTCTTCCCCCTCCCCTTCCCTCCCTGTCTTCCCCTCCCCCTCCTCCTCTCACTCCTCTTCCCCCTTCCCCCTCCCCCCTCCTATTCCCCCTTCCCCTCCTATTCCCCTCCCCCTCTTCCTCTTCCCCCTCCCCTTCCCTCCCTGTCTTCCCCTCCCCCTCCTCCTCTCACTCCTCTTCCTCCTTCCCCCCTCCCCCTCCTCCTATTCCCCTCCCCTTCCCTCTTCCCCCTCCCCTTCCCTCCCTGTCTTCCCCTCCCCCTCCTCCTCTCACTCCTCTTCCTCCTTCCCCCTCCCCCCTCCTATTCCCCCTTCCCCTCCTATTCCCCTCCCCTTCCCTCTTCCCCCTCCCCTTCCCTCCCTGTCTTCCCCTCCCCCTCCTCCTCTCACTCCTCTTCCTCCTTCCCCCCTCCCCTCCCCTTCCTCCTCTCCCCTGCTCCTCCCCATTCTCCCCCCTCCTACTCCCCCCTCCCCTCCCTTCCTCTCCCCCTCTTCCTCCCCCAGTAGGATGCTGGCGGCTGTGGGGAGTGCAGGGCCCTTCTTGCCTAATGAACTTAGGAAGCACTCACTCAGTTCCCACCGTTAACTGTGCAGTTAGATGTGGTGTTCTCATAGTTGGCCTTTACAGGGCTGAGAAAGTTTCCTTCTACTCCTAGTTTATTGAATCTTTTTTTTTTTAATCGTGGAAGATGGAATTGTCAAATCCTTTTTCTGTATTGGTTAAAGTAATCATGGTTTATGTCTTTATTCTATCAGTCTGAATTACTTGAATCGATCTTCAAATGTTAAGCAAAGTTGCTTTTCTGGAATAAGTCCCACTCGGTCATGGTGTTTAATCCCCTTTTTATATATTTGATGGATTTGGTTCGCTATGATTTTATTGCGGATTTTTGTGCCTGTGTTTGTAAGTGCTGTTTGTGCTGTTCTGTGTGTAGGATGTCTGTCTGGTTTTGATATCAGGGTACACTGGCCTCATAAAAGTCCTCGAAGTGCTCCTTTCTCTTCTATTTGTTTGGAAGAGGTTCCGAAAGGCTGGTATTGATTATTCTTTAAATGTCTGATAGAGTCCACCAGTGAGGCCACGTGACCCGGCTTTCCCCTGGGCATTGTTTTGAGTAACCAACGCAATCTCTTTACTTTTATAGGTCTTTTCAGATTCTGTGCTTCCTCCTCAGTCAGTCTCAGGAGTTTGTGTGTTTCTTGATATTTGTCCGTTGCATCTGATTTGTTGCTTTAAAATTGTACCTAGCACTCCTTGTAGCCTGGTTTATTTCTGTGATGTCAGCAGGGATGCCCTTGTTTTAATGATTGGAGTTTTCTCGGATATTTTTATTAGTTTATTGGTCTAAAAGTTAGTGGATGTTGGTCGTCTTTCCAAAGAAGCAACTTCTGTTTTCACTGTTCTTCTTCCATTCTCTCTTTTCTGCATTTTTTTCATCTCCTTGGTTTTGTGTTTCTTCCCTTGTGGCTCCAGGTTCTCTTTGCTTTCTAGTTTCTTGGGCTGGAAGGCTGGTTTAATGATCTGAGATCTTTCTTTTTCTGCAATCTATAAGCATTAAGAGCCATAAATCCTCCTCCTCCAAACACTGCTTCAATGCTTCCCACAAGTTTCCATGTTGTGTTTTAATTTTATCTCAAGTATTTTCTAATTTCCCTTGTGATTCCTTCTTTGATCCACTGGTTATTTAATAATATGTAATTTCCACATATTTCTCTATGTTATTGCTTTCTAATTTCATTTTGTTGTGGTCAGAGAAGTATTCTGTATGGATTTCAATCACTCCAGGTTCACTGAGCCTTGTTCTTCAGTTCACTGGATTCTAAGGAGTGCTCCGTGTACCCTTGAGAAGAATGTACATTCTAATTGTTGGTTGGATTGTTCCATAGATTTTTTTTTAGATTTGTTTATTTTTTTCAGCAACAGAGAGAAAGGTGTGTGGTGGTGGAGGAGGGGGCAGAGAAAGAGAGAGAGAGATTGAAATCCTATCCACTTGTTTACTTCTCAAATGACCACAACAGCCAGGGCTGGGCCAGGCCAAAATCAGGAGCCAGGAGCCCCATCCTGGTCTCCTACAGGGGTGGTAGGGGCTCCCACAGGGGTGGCAGGGGTGCAGGTGCTTGGGCCATTTTCCACTGCTTTCCCAAGCACCTTAGCAGGGAGCTGGATCAGAAGTAGAGCAGCTGGGGCTTGACCCAGCATTCCTATAACGGAATGTTGTGATTACAAATGGTGGCTTAACCGCTGTGCCACAATGCCGGCCCTTACAGATGCGTCTTAAGTCTGGTGGGTTGATAATATTTTCTAGCCTTCCTGGTGCTTTCTGATCTTCTGCCTGATTATCCTATTCTCCACTGAGGTGAGGTCTTGACATCTCCAGCTCACATCATGAAATTGTGTCTCTCTCTGCAGCTCCGTCAGCACCCGATTGATCTCCTCTAGTTAGATGTCTACGTTGATAATTGTTACGCTATCCTGATGCAGAGACTCGTTTAGCATTACCAAATTTTTGTAGCAGTCTTTTTTTTTTTTTTTTGCCTCTATTTTATCTCTGTTTCTTTCTACTGTTGTAGCCATGTTGATACGTCTCTTTCATGGTCAATCTGTTCGTGTCTTTGAGTCTGACTCCCAGTACCTAAGCCATCCTAATGTGGCTTGCAATACATCACCCAGTGTACCTCAATCCCATGGGGTGCACATCAGCAGCAAACTTCCACCCCAAAGATCTCTAGCCCACAGATGTGGAACGCACAGATGTTGGGAGGTGCTTTATGGTCGGCCTCATTTGGGAAGTATCTTCAAATTCCTGTCCTCTCCCAGGCCACCCAGCTGACCTGCAGCTCACCTGCAGTGAATGTAGACTTGTTGAGCACCAGCACACAGCAGAGTCCCCGTGGGCGAGGGGAGTGCGGTCCTCTGTACCCAGACTGTGGGGCTCCACCCCAGGAGTTTCTTACTCACTGGGAAGTGGGACCAAGCGGCTGTGTTACCAAGAACTTGCTGGGTGTTGCTGTTACCGCTGTTGCTGGTGGTCCAGAAACCAGGCCTGGGGGAACCAAGGATTCAGAGGGTTGCATGCTTAAGCCTGAAGCTCCTGTAAACTTTTTTCTCCTGTAGCTTTTAATTTGTGTTCTCTTCTTTATTTTCTAAAGATTGATATATTTATTTGAAAGTCAGAGTTACAGAGCAAGGGGGGGGGAGAGCAATAGAGAGAGAGAGAGAGAGAGAGAGAGATCTTCCATCTGCTGACTCACTCCCCAAGTGGCTGCAACAGCCAGGGCTGATCCAGGCCAAAGTCAGGAGCCAGGAGCCAGGAGCCAGGAGCCAGGAACTCCATCCAGGTTTCACACACGGGTGCCGGAGCCCAAGCGCTTGGGCCATCTTCAACTGCTTTCCCAGGTGTATTAGCAGGAACTGGATTGGAAGCGGAGCAGCTGGGACTCGAACCGTCACTCATAGGGAATGCCTGCTGTGCCACAACGCTGATCCCACCATATCGTATTTAAAAAAAAAATAGTGTGCAAAACAAAGGTTTCATGGTGTGGAATTTTCCACTTGGGGATGGCATCACATCCATGTTCAAAAACGTTCAAAATTTGGAGCATTTGGGAGTTCCGATTTTAGGATGATCATCGGTCCCGAGCAGAAAGCATCTGACGTCTGTGCTCAGTGCGTTTGCCGTTCGGATCTGCTCCTTCTTGCCCGCCCCCAGGATCTCCTGGAGGCTCCCTGCTGATGTGAGCCCCAGAGGCCTCGCGGGTACCGCAGGTGCTCAGCTGGGAGCTGTTGATGTGAGCCCCAGAGGCCTCGCGGGTACCGCAGGTGCTCAGCTGGGAGCTGCTGAGGTGAGCCCCGGAGGCCTCGTGGGTACCGCAGGTGCTCAGCTGGGAGCTGCGGAGGTGAGCCCCAGAGGCCTCGCGGGTACCGCAGGTGCTCAGCTGGGAGCTGATGATGTGAGCCCCAGAGGCCTCTCGGGTACCGCAGGTGCTCAGCTGGGAGCTGCGGAGGTGAGCCCCAGAGGCTCAGCAGGTACCGCAGGTGCTCAGCTGGGAGCTGCGGAGGTGAGCCCCAGAGGCCTCGCGGGTACCGCAGGTGCTCAGCTGGGAGCTGCGGAGGTGAGCCCCAGAGGCCTCGCGGGTACCGCAGGTGCTCAGCTGGGAGCTGCGGAGGTGAGCCCCAGAGGCCTCGCGGGTACCGCAGGTGCTCAGCTGGGAGCTGCGGAGGTGAGCCCCAGAGGCCTCGCGGGTACCGCAGGTGCTCAGCTGGGAGCTGGGAGAGAGCCCCAGAGGCCTCGCGGGTACCGCAGGTGCTCAGCTGGGAGCTGCGGAGAGAGTGGTAAGACCAGAAGTCTCAGTCACACACAGTGGCCCGGCTCCCTCTGCGTTTTGAGGCATTGTGGGACTGGGCACGTTAGTTAAGCACGTTAGTTAACCCTCTGGGGAGGGTTCAAATCTCCTCCACAGGTTCCTGGGTTGCAGACTTGGGCCCCCAGGCCTGATGTGGCTTGTATCTGGAGGCAAGGCCTCTGGGAGGGGAGCAGGATGAGAGGAGGGGCCTGTGACATCATCCATGGCTTTATAAGGAGAGGGAGCGAGACCCCAGCTGGAGGCTCTGCCTATCTCGCCCTGCGCTGCCTCCACCGTGTTTTGCCACAGCAGAAGGAAAGCCCTTGCCAGATGCCTAGACTTCCCAGCCTGTGGAACTCTGGGAGATGTATTTGTTTCTTTGTAAATGGAACGGAGCTGGCTCCCTTGCTCAGGCAGGGTACGAGCTCCCATGTGGACAGGTGGCTGGGAGAGAGGCTCCCGGAGTCGCTCACCATCCTGGACGCCACACGTCTGACACCAAGGTGCCGCGGAGGGGACCTTGCTCGCTGTCTCTTTGTCCAAAGTCTACGGGACTGATGCCTCCCAGGCCATCTGTGTTGGCACCGGCCCCTCTCTCCAGGACACCAGCAGCTGGGTGGAGGCCCCGCCCCCTTTCCCACCCCCTAGGGCCTCGTCTTCACTGGACTCCATTCACAAAGATCCTATGCCCAGGTGAAATCGAGTGCTCGGGGTGGGACATGTCTTTTCTGGGGGACACAGTTGCTATGTCTGCTGCCGTGGGGACTTGCACCCACCCAATTGTCCCCTCTCCACAGCCCCAAAGGGCAAGTGACTGCTGGCGCTCCCTAAAGAAAGTGTCTCAGTCCAGGAGACTGAGGTGCCGGAGCAGCCTCACCCCAGGGCAGAGGCGCCTCTGGCCAGCACTGTCCAAACAGCGGGACGTCTGTCCAGGTTCCCCAGCCCCCCACACCTGCCCCATGGTGTTGGTCCCTTTGGCGTAGACAGGCTGAGGGTACTCTGCTTTTAGCTGTGCCAGCGAGGCGAGCCTGACCTGTGTTTTTGTCCCGTGCTGGTGGAATCCGAGCACCTTGGAGAAAGCCTATGCCGTGTAGGTGTGTGCCGGCCCTTCCCTGTAGCCCTATGGGCCATGTGCGATGACCCCAGAAGAGGCCATGGAGGTTCAGAGTGGCTCCGTGAGACTGGTCACACATTCCTGGCCACATTCCTGGGTGAGGGTAAAGCCGGCTCTTTTTGCTCCCTTCTGTTGCTCCGTGCATTGCACCATGGCCCGACTCCCTTACTGGAGAGCCTTCTGAAAGTGCCTGGACCCCTCACAGGAGGGTATCGCACGGAGGGCTGAGGGGAACCCCAGAATGGGGACCGTCCGTGCAGGGACCTGTTACAGCTCAGATGGCCTTTGCTAATGTGCTCACCACCCAGGCGCGTTGGCCGAGTGCACAGCAAGCATATAGAGTTGCGGGAAGCTGTTTCCATGCGGGTTTCAGCCTCCTAAGCTTGGTAGAGAGGCCAGGGTGGCCAGCGACCCCAGGCAGGAGGAGGGCTCTCGCTCGAGGACGTGGCCAGGGCATACAGAGGGCACATTATCGAGAAGAACCCAGAGGAGCCCAGGGAACCATCCCCTTGGGCTCGCCGTGTGGGGCATGGCAGTCCCAGGGATGAGCCTGGTGCTGTTTGGAGAGAGGCCAGGCCATAGTTACCTCCCTGCACGTGGAGACACATGACCCTCATTGCTGAACTCCTCAGAGAGCTGGGGTCCCCACCCCAACCAGGGCAGCAGGAACTCTGCAGCCCCCACACTATGCGAGGCCAGACCCCACTTGCTGTCTGTGTTCCCCGGGGCCCTGGTAGTGCTCACGGCCACCTTGGCCTCCCCAAGCTGACCACACGGGAAGCAGCAGCTGCACTTGGCTGTCCCACGTCACTGCTGGGGTCACCCTTTATTGGGGCCATGCACCCTGGAGGACCTGACCTTTCTGAGCCTGGGATCAGAGACATGCTTCGCCCAGCTGGGCGGGAGGGGGGAGAGCCTTTGTTATCTCAGCACCCCCTGACCCCAAGCCCCGACACTACCCCCTCCCCCGCCCTGGGAATGTGTGCCCCTCCACAGGGCCACCAAGACAGCAGCAGCAGCCTGGACAGTGCTGTGGCAGGAAAGCTGAGCCTGCCACACAGGCTGGGCTTGTGCAAGCCCCTTATCTGAGGCACGCATACCCTCCATTATGGGTTTATCTGAGTCCTTGCCAAATGCCTGCCTGCTGCAGGGACACAGAAGACAGACAGGTTAGCCCCAGGCTCCAACTTGCCCACGGTGCAAAGAAGCAGAGCCCTGGAATCAACCTGGTGGCACAGTTGTTAGATAGAGGTGGGCGTGAGTCCAGATCCGGGGAGCCCAGGGCAGGCGGCAGTCAACAGGGACACAAGTCCTTTGTCCACAGACAATGACCCGGACCCCAGAGCGGGCTTGGCCTGGGTTCAGTCTGAAGTTGCTGCTTCCACATCTCCTTATGCCAGCTCCGTCATAGATCACCAGAGCCCCGATCCTCCTGCCTCAGTACGCATGCGACAAAGCTACTCCTCGCATAACCAGAGAGACGTCAGCCCCACCAGGGCTGGTGCCCACCCACCCATCCTCACCCTTCAGCTGAGGATCTGCCGTCTCCAGGCTGATGCTCCTCAGGGTGCACACTCAGCCCTGACTCCGTCCTGAGCTCTGCACCCACCCCTCACGCTCTCTAACGCAACTTGTAGCTCAGCTGGCCTTGAACTCCGTGGAGCCCCTCACACTGAGGAAGCATGGTGGCCTTGAATCCTATCACTTGGTTCACAGTAGGGGCTGCTCACTCACAGCCCCATGTGGAAGCTAGGGACTTGTCCATATGGTCGAGAGAGAGAGAGAGAGAGAGAGAGAGAGAGAGAGAGAGAGACGTCTTCTATCTGCTGGTTCACTCCCCAGACAGCTGCAATGGCTGGAGCTGAGCTGATCCAAAGCCAGGAGCCAGGAGCCTCCTCTGGATCCCCCATATAGGTGCAGGAGCCCAAGGACCAGGGCCATCCTGCACTGTTCTCCCAGGTGCATCAGCAGGGAGCTGGATCGAAAGTGGAGCAGCCAGGACTCAAACTGGCACCCACATGGGATGCCGACGCTGCAGACTGGGGCTTCAACCTACTGAGCCACAGCACTAGCCCCTAGGGAGTGAGTTTCTAAATGTGCAAAAACTGAATCCCACCTGGACTGTCCCGGTCACTAAATAGCAGAAACAACAATCTTGAGAATCTGCTCCCTGCAGCCACAGCCATTGGCGTGCCCTGGCTATGGTTCCTGCTGCCAGCCTGCCTTGCACCTGCTGTTGCCTTTTCTTGCTTGGCTCAGAACCCACCAAGCTCCAGGGAGGAGGAGGCCTGGGTGCCTTCAGCATCTCTGCCCATGGCATTGCCCTGCTCCGGGCTTGCCCTGGAAGGGACAAGACGGGCTGAGGGGAAGCTGGCTTCCCTTGGATCTTGCTGGCTGTGAACAACAAAGCCTGTAACTGTGTCGCCAGGGGCCACCCTCCTGAGACAACTCCAGGCTGCTGCTGACTGCTCACATCATCGCTGGAGGCCGGTGGGGGGCTGTTTCGTGACCACAAGAAGGGTTTCCTGCTGCCAGCAACTCAAACCCCAGATCTACTCTGTGAGTGTCCAGTGCTTGTGCAAACACACTCGGCTCAGGTACAGGCTGGGCAGGGACCTCACGGGGCTCCGGACGGCAGGGGGCGCAGCTGTCACTTGAACATAGTAGTTTTGAAAAAGGTGCAACCGCAGGGAGCTGGCTCAGAAGAGGAGTAGTGGGGACTAGAACCAGCACCCTCCTAGGAGAGGCCAGATGCACCTGCTGTACCACAGCGCCAGCCTTTCATGTGCCATTCTTTCAAGACCCCTTTCATGCTCTGGTGTTCTGAGTCCTGGACGAGAGATCAGTGACGTGCCTGCTCCCGGGGTTACTCTGCCTGGGAACTTCTCCTCTGATGTCAGGAGCCCAATTATGCTTCATCTCGCAGGGGAAGCGTGCCCAGCCTCCTTCTCATGCCCCTGCTTGCCTGAGGGGACCCTGCCTCCCTTGTCACAGCCCCTGTCACAAGAGCGTGCCTGGTGCTCAGACACCACACTGCATTAAGTGATTTCTTTCTATGTCCTTGTGAGCTGCAGGAGAGGCACCACCTGTATCCGAGGAGTGACAAATAGGTGGCTCAAGGAAGGCGATTTGGCCACGTACCTACTTAGACACAGCCTGGGGACCCTGGGCAGCAGAGAGCAGTGGCTATGACGGATCTGCTGACTGTTTCCCCAACCCATGGGATTTGCCCTCGGGATCCCAGTACCTCTCTGGGCTCCCAGCTGGCCCAGGGAGCCTGTAACAGGACATCGCCAACCCCGTCCCCAAGGGACTCCAGCTGCTTGGCTGAGGCATTTGAAGATGCTTGAGCTGGGTGGTGCCGTCCCCGACTCTGGAAAGCCGTTGAGTTGGCTCATTTTTCCATTGACAAGACAAAATGCCCTTTAATTCCACAACAACCTGTGGCCAGCCTGGGACCTGGTCTCCAGCCGAGGATCTGTGCACAGTGGTGTGTCCAGGACACCAGAATGCCTCAGAGTGAGATAAGGGCAGGTGGAAAAGCATGGGACAGCCCCAGAGCAGGCGGCCCAGTGGAGGGGGCTGACAGCCCTGTTGGAGACGACCCGGCATCTCCCAAAGCTGGTGCTGTGGATGAGGGCAGCAAAGCCCCAGCCAGCAAGATGCGTGTACGTGTGCATGTGTGTGCTTATGTGCGTGTGTGTACATGCGTGTACATGTGCATGTGTGTACATGTGTGCATGTGTACATGTGTGTGGTGTGTGCTTGTGTGTGCGCGCTGCGTGTACATGTGTGCACGTGTGTGCATGTGTGTACGTGTGTGCATGTGTGTACATGTGTGCATGTGTGTGCATGTGCATGTGTGTGGTGTGTGCTTGTGTGTGTGCGCTGTGTGCACATGTGTGCACGTGTGTGCATGTGTGTACGTGTGTGCATGTGTGTACATGTGTGTGTGCATGTGTACATGTGCATGTGTGTGTGTGTGGCCTGGCTGCTATCTGAGCCAACTCAGGGAGGAGGTGCAGCCTTGTCCAAGCTTCCAGAATGTTCTCTGTTGATTACGGTGGAGACCTTCAAGTGCTGAATGAGCTGATCATTTGCCTGAGTGCTGGGAGGAGAGGGCTGTTTTCAGGCAGAAAAATTCCAAAATTAGGAAAAATCATCCTCTTTCCCAATTCTGGTTTGGCAAACGACTTTCCTCTGCTCGTGAAAAGCTTTAATTGAGACCTTGACTCTGTGTTTGGGAGGTAATGAGCCTTCCCCGGGCTGGATTAGACCGGTTCATAAACTCTCTTCCTAAACGCTCGCAGATTACAGGCCCGACAGAGGTTAGTTCACTTGGCACGGATACCAGTGTTCGAGATCAAAATAACACGGTTCCTGGTCCCAGTATCCCTGGGCCATGCGTGCACAGCTGTGACATAATCAGTAACTGCTGTGGGTCCACAGAGAAGACCCCAGCCCCTCACTGTTCTCTCATCCGGGAAGAGGCTGGGTAGCTCCGGCGCCAAGGACGGATTTCTGGTACCAGCCGCCGCACAGACCCCCGTGGTCGGCCAGCCTCACCGCAGCCGGTGTCAGCCACCTCTACTGCTGCCCTGGGTAGCATTCTACCCGAGATCCCACGGTCGGGGGCCTTCTCCAGGCTGCACAGCCGAGAAGCGAGTGGATTGCGTTTGATTTGGCTGCCACGTTGCTAACCACTCTGCTACTGTCTCCTAATTAGAAACAAGAGCCTCTGGAGGCTCAGCGAGCTCAGCTCAGAGGAAGGCAGAGAGGGACGCACTCTGTAGGCTCTGCTCTCATGCTGTCCACGCAGGCCCAGGGCCGCCGTGCCCGAGACGGACTGTGGAGCAGGAGCAGGGCCTTAGTGCCTGTGCACTGGGCGCCCTGTCCTCCAGCTCCTCCTGGACCTGGCCCCTCCCCAGGGCCCTGGACTGTCCACCTAGCCGGTGGGAAGGGCTGGCCCCAGGCTGTGTGCATGGCCCTGGCTTGGCCCCAGGCACTTAGCACTGCACAGACCGTTCTGCTCTGCCCTCACCTGCAGCCTGGCTGAGAGGTCTCCCTGCTGCCAGGCCGCAGCCCTCAGAGGGTGGGACGCCCTGCCCTGGGGCATCTCCCCTGCCTTGTCCTGCAGTTATGGCAGGGTAGGGCCCGCACAGTGAGGCCACTTTCCATCCAGGCTGCAAGTGAGAGGGGCAGCCGAGGGCATTTCCCCGCGCCGTCGCACCGAGAGCTGCAGATTTCCGGAGTCAGCCGTGCAATTCGTGACGCCCACGCATCCGTGGCCTGGGCTCTGGCAGGAGGCACAGCTCTTGTTCTTGGTGTGTCCACAGCTCCGTCAAGGTGACCAAGCTCCTCATTGTGCCCATTCGTCACGTGTGTTTATAATAACTGACACACGTCAAGGCCGTTGATGGAAAGCAGCCTGCTGGGTGGCTGAGGGCCCCCTGGACGCTGGACAAGCTCGGGGTCTGGGTGGTAGCTGACTTATCTCAGGAGCGGCTGGCTTTGAAAAATATACACAGCGGCCCACTGGACCCTTCAAACCCGTGTGCCGGCCTCAGGCGCTCCCTGCCTCGCCACAAGTGGAGGCTGTTTAAAATTGTCCAGGGATCATTAAACAGGCCTGGGGCTGATTTATGGGAGACAAACAGAGCTAAGAACGCCCAGGAATATTGCTGTGTGTGTGTGTCTGTGTGACTGTGTGTGTGCATGTTTGTGTCTGTGTCTGTGTATGTCTGTGTCTGTGTGTGTGTCTGTATGTGTCTGTGTGTGACTGTGTGTCTATGTGACTGTGTGTGTGCATGTTTGTGTCTGTGTGTGACTGTGTGTGTATGTGTGACTGTGTCTGTGACTGTGTCTGTGTATATATCTGTATGTGTGTGCCTGTATGTGTATCTGCATGTGTGTGTCTGTGTGTGTCTCTGTGCCTGTGTGTGACTCTGTGTGTGTGACTATGTCTGTGTGTGACTGTGTCTGTGTGTCTGTGTGTGTCTGTGTGACTGTGTCTGTGTGTGTCTGTGTGACTGTGTGTGTGTATGTCTGTGACTGTGTGTGACTGTGTGTGTGCATGTTTATGTCTGTGTGACTGTGTGTGTGTGGCTGTGTGTGACTGTGTGTGTCTGCGCCTGTGTGTGTCTGTATGTGTGTGTGTGACTATATCTATGTGTGTCTGTGTGTGTGTCTGTGTCTGTGTATATATCTGCATGTGTGTGCCTGTATGTGTATCTGCATGTGTGTGTGACTGTGTGTGTGTCTCTGTGACTGTGTGTGTGTATCTGCATATGTATCTGTGTACATCTCTCTGAGTGTATGTGTGTATGTGTGTCTGTGTATCTGTGTCTGCATGTGTGTGAGTAACCGTGACTGTGTGTGTGACTGTGTCTCTGTATCTGTGTGTCTTTGTGTGTGTGTGTCTCTGTGTCTGTGTGTGACTGTGTGTATGTCTCTGTGTTTGTGTATCTCTGTGCCTGTGTGTGATAGTGTATCTGTGTGTGTGTCTGTGTGCCTCTGTGTGTTAGTGTATCTGTGTCTGTGTGCATGTCTGTGTGTATCTCTGTGTATCTGTGTGTGTGTTAGTAGTGTATCTGTGTGTGTCTCTGTGTGTGTCTCTCTGTGTTAGTGTATCTGTGTGTGTGTCTGTGTGTATGTATGTCTCTGTGTCTGTGTGTCTCTCTGTATGTCTCTGTGTGTGTGTCTGTGTGTGTGTGTTAGTAGTGTATCTGTGTGTGTGTTAGTAGTGTATCTGTGTGTGTCTCTGTGTGTTAGTGTATCTCTGTGTGCATGTCTGTGTGTATGTATGTCTCTGTGTGTGTGTGTCTCTGTGTCTGTGTGTCTCTCTGTGTGTGTCTGTGTGTGTGTTAGTAGTGTATCTGTGTGTGTGTTAGTAGTGTATCTGTGTGTGTGTGTCTGTGTGCATGTCTGTGTGTATGTATGTCTCTGTGTCTGTGTGTATCTCTGTGTATCTGTGTGTGTGTTAGTAGTGTATCTGTGTGTGTGTCTCTGTGTGCATGTCTGTGTGTATGTATGTCTCTGTGTGTGTGTGTGTTAGTAGTGTATCTGTGTGTGTTAGTAGTGTATCTGTGTGTGTGTATCTGTGTGTGTTAGTGTATCTGTGTGTGTCTCTGTGTGTGTCTCTCTGTGTTAGTGTATCTGTGTGTGTGTCTGTGTGTATGTATGTCTCTGTGTCTGTGTGTCTGTGTGTCTCTCTGTATGTCTCTGTGTGTGTGTCTGTGTGTTAGTAGTGTATCTGTGTGTGTGTTAGTAGTGTATCTGTGTGTGTGTCTCTGTGTGCATGTCTGTGTGTATGTATGTCTCTGTGTGTGTGTCTCTGTGTGTCTCTCTGTGTGTGTCTGTGTGTGTGTGTCAGTAGTGTATCTGTGTGTGTGTTATAGTGTATCTGTGTGTGTCTCTGTGTGTTAGTGTGTCTCTGTGTGCATGTCTGTGTGTGTGTGTCTCTGTGTCTGTGTGTCTCTCTGTGTGTGTCTGTGTGTGTTAGTGTATGTCTGTGTGTATCTCTGTGTATCTGTGTGTGTGTTAGTAGTGTATCTGTGTGTGTCTCTGTGTGTGTCTCTCTGTGTTAGTGTATCTGTGTGCATGTCTGTGTGTATGTATGTCTCTCTGTGTGTGTCTCTGTGTCTGTGTGTCTGTCTGTGTGTGTCTGTGTGTGTTAGTAGTGTATCTGTGTGTGTGTTAGTAGTGTATCTGTGTGTGTCTCTGTGTGTTAGTGTGTCTCTGTGTGCATGTCTGTGTGTGTGTGTCTCTGTGTCTGTGTGTCTCTCTGTGTGTGTCTGTGTGTGTATCTCTGTGTGCATGTCTGTGTGTATGTATGTCTCTCTGTGTGTGTCTCTGTGTCTGTGTCTCTCTGTATGTCTCTCTGTGTGTGTCTGTGTGTGTGTGTTAGTAGTGTATCTGTGTGTGTGTTAGTAGTGTATCTCTGTGTGTGTCTCTGTGTGCATGTCTGTGTGTATGTATGTCTCTGTGTCTGTGTGTCTCTCTGTGTGTGTCTGTGTGTGTGGTTAACTGATGACCACAGAGCTCTCTGCTGCCAGGGTGAAGCTGACTCAGTGTTCGCTGCAGGCAGTGACTTTGTGTTGGCCACGCCCCGTCCAGGACATGGAGGCCAGCGGGCTGCTGGTGACTACAGCCGCTTCACATCCTGGCCTGGGTTCCGAGTTGAGTAGCATTTAAGTCTCATACCTGCCTTCCCCACCCACCCCCAAAAGGTAACAGATGAAGGACTGCAATGGGCATGCTCAGGTTTGGAATCTGAAGTGGACACAAAGGGGACTTGTGATGGGGAGGCTGGGCTGAGTAGCCTTGACTTGAGGTTGATGCCTGGAGCTTCCTAGCCACATGGCCACCACTCCCACAAGGGGGTCTTTCTGCAAAGTTATGAAGTGGAGGCCATGGCTGCACCTTGAGTGTGCCTGGGCCTTCACTCTCGGGGTTTCTGCAGGGAATGGAGCCAATTTCTCTCTTCATGTTGATGCTCAGAGCAAGGGAACAGATGAAGAATGGGCTGAGGGGTCCCAATGTTGTGCGATAGCGGGTTAAGCAGCTGCCTGTGATGCCGGCATCCCATATGAGCGCTGTTTCGAGTCCTGGCTGCTCCACTTCCCATCCAGCTCCTTGATAATGGCTGGGAAAGGCCAGTGGAAAGGCCAAATTGTTGGGCCCCTGTACCCATGTAGGAGACTCAGATGAAGCTCCTGGTTCTTGGTTTCAGCATGGCCTGGTGCTGGCTATTGTGACCATGTGGGGAGTAGAACCAGATGGATGGAAGATCTCTCTGTCTCTCCCTCTCTCTCTCTATAGCTCTGGCTTTCAAAAAAATCAATGTCTTAAAAAAACAAAGAATGCACCTGAGGCTGAGTCTTGTGTGTGTGGGACTCATCTTGGCAGGTGGAGGGTGTTGAGACGTTCAGACCACGGCTTTCCCAGCCTGGCTGAGCTCTCAGCTGCTCAGGAAGTAGCCTTGAGAAGCAACCGGGTGTCCTCGTGGGGGCCCTGCGTCCCCGTGGCTCCTGGCTCTGATGCAGTTTTTTAAAAGATATATTTATTTATTTGAAAGACAGAGTTACAGAGAGAGAGAGAGAGGGAAAGAGAGAGAGATAAAGGTCTTTCATCCGCTGGTTCACTCCCCAAATGGCTGTAACGGCCGGATCTGCGCCTATCTGAAGCCAGGAGCCAGGAGCTTCTTCCGGGTCTCCCACATGGGTGCAGGGGCCCAAGGACTTGGGCCATCTTCTGCTGCTTAAAACCAATGACCCTCCATCCCAAATAAACCCCAGTCTAAAGAGTAGCTGACAACAACTTAATTCCGTGTGCGTGTCCCTGGGATTCAGTAAGGCAATTGCATATTTGCAGTGTTAAGTGTTTCCATTGCATTGATCTGGAATTCTAACCCAAGAGTCATTAAAACTGGAGAACTCACTGTTTAGATTGGAAACGAAAGCACCTCCTGTTTCGTGACTCCGTAAGGCGACTCCTGTCGGCGTCCGTGGTGACCTGGGCTTCTGTCGCCAGAGCTGGGAGGAGTTGGCTTCCATTTTCCATAAAGGGTAACAGTCAGCTGCTGGGCCCATGATCCTGCAGCAGATGCCAGCCTGGTAAGAACGTCACTTGTCTGGGGCCGGCACCGTGGCTCACTTGGTTAATCCTCTGCCTGTGGCACTGGCATCCCATATGGGCGCTGGGTTCTAGTCCTGGTTGGGGTGCCAGTTCTGTCCCGGTTGCTTCTCTTCCAGTCCAGCTCTCTACTGTGGCCTAGGAGGGCAGTAGAGGATGGCCCAAGTGCTTGGGCCCTGCACCCACATGGGAGACCAGGAGGAAGCACCTGGCTCCTGGCTTCGGACCGGCACAGTGCCAGCCGTGGCGGCCATTTGGGGAGTGAACCAATAGAAGGAAGACCTTTTTCTCTGTCTCTCCCTCTCACTGTCTATAACGCTGCCTGTCAAAAAAAAAAAAAAAGTCACTTGTCCCTCCCTCTGTCATTAAGGTATTGGGACCACTGGTGACAACACGGCTCTAAGCTGCAATGTGACGCAGAGTCCATAGAATCAGTTAAGGAAGTCAAACTGCTGATTCAGGGACAAGCGATCCCCAAAGGGCTTTGGGAACAGCACTGTTGCCAAGGCCAGGGCTCTGGGCTGTGTTGTCACTATAAGGACTTGGCTGGGTACTTGTGTGGGGAGTGTGTGGGAGTGGGGTCGAGAGGTATGTATGGGTTTTAAAGATTTAAAAGAAAAGAAAACCCCGCATTGTCATCTGAAAGAGGACGAACACCGGTGGTTGAAGCCACAGCCCCTCTGGCACCTGTTCCTTATCTTGTAAGTCAGGAGCCTCGCAGCAACTCCCAGGGACTCAGCATGTCAAACGCCAGTCCTGTGTCCTGAAATAAGACTGCGCTGTCCCTTAGTCCCAGAAACGCTCACGGTCACGTTGGACGCATCCAGTGGCCGGCGTCACATCCCCACAGCTCTGTGAAAAAGAAGAAGAAGGGAATGAAATGGTGCCGGGTGTAGACAGAGTACGGGGCGGGGGGCCTCACCAGGGTGAAGGGGATTGGAGAATCCTCCCCGCTCCACCGGGAGTCCTGGCTGTGAGTGCTGCATGCTGTTGCACGTCTGGAATCCACGAGTGATCCAAAGCAAAGTCCTGGTCAGGTTCCCGTCTTCTTCTCTCTGCTTTGTCTCTGTGTTGCTTGGTGCAGGAGATGCAGGGGAGGCTGCTGGCCAGCAGGGACCCCTCGTGGGTGAGAGCCAGCAGCAGGAGTTGGTAAAGAGCCTGGGTGAGGGACCAGCACCTGGTTAAGCTCTCTCGTACATCTCAGATTGCTGGTTCAAGTCCCGGCTGCTCCACTTATGATCCAGCTCCCCGCTAACACACCCAAGAAACCAGCAAAGGATGGCTCAAGTGCTTGGGCCCCTGCTCCCCCTGTGGGAGACCTGGATGGAGTCCCAGGCTTCTGGCTTCAATTTGGCCCAGCCCTGACCATCATGACCATTTGGGGCAGTGAAAAAGTGGGGGGGTAAGATCTGTGTCTCTCAGGCTCCCTGTCTTTCAGTCACTTTACTTTCCAAATAAATCATTTTTTTTAAACAAAAAAGAACAGTGGATACTCACCGTAGGTCCTACTTACAGGTTTCCCATGGGGGTCTTCTGTGGATGGAATATGAGGGAACTTAAAAAGTGCATGGAAAAAAACCCTTTTAAAGTAACTCTAAAATAGTGCAAACTTCTTGAAATTCAATCATATGGGGCCAGGTCTCCAAAAAGTTCATGAGAAATGTGTATCTTGCAAAAACTGTGCGTGGATTTAAAATGATCTTTTTTGCACCCACATCAACTTATTCTGAATTTTACTTTTTTTTAAAAAGAATTATTTTATTTTATTTGAAAGAGTTACAGAGAGAAGTAAAGACAGAGGGAGAGGTCTTCTGTGTCACTGGTTCACTCTCCAAGCAGCCACATAGCCGGAGCTGTGCTGATCTGAAGCCAGGAGCCAGGAGCCAGGAGCTTCTTCCAGGTCTCCCATGTGGGTGCAAGGGCCCAAGGACTTAGGCCACCTTGTTCTGCTTTCCCAGGTCACAGCAGAGAGCTGGATCAGAAGTGGAGCGTCTGGGATTTGAACTGGTGCCCATATGAGATATTGGCATTGTAGGTGGTGGCCTTACCTGCTACCCCACAGCACTGGTTCCTCAATTTTACTTTTCCAGGAACCTTTCAAAGTACCCCCATACATCCTGTATGTGAAGGAGGCCAGGAAGCAGGAGATGAGCACACACAAGGGATGCGCTAGCTCTGTGTCAACAGCCTCCCCCTTTGCTACCACACACTCCAGGCTCTGTGCAAAATGGGGAAGAGTGAGGCCATGGGTCCAGGAGCTCAGGCCCCATCCGCTGCCTTGTCTCTGTGCCCTGACACAGATCTAAGAAATAACAGGAACTCAACAAACATTGGTTGCATTGCTTTTCCTGGTTCAACAGCAAATTCTTGTTAAACATCCAAGGTCCACCCGGGAAACAGAGGCCACTCTAAGTACACAGGACGAGGGGTCAGAGGACAGTGATGTTGGCGGGAAATGCAGCCCTCTGTGGGCTGGCGGGGCTACTGGGTCACCCTTTGGGGCAGTGGGGCCTTGGCCTAGCTGGCAGGAGCTGCAGCCCGGTGGAAGACTGCCAGAGATACTGCCTAGGTGTGTGGGAGCTGGTGACGGGACGATACCCAGGCTTCCCCCTTCGCCACACTCTCCACCTGCACCCGTTTCTTGGGGGACTCCCAGCAGAATCCAGCTGGCACGGGACCCTGACAGCACAGCCCCTTCTTCCCTGAATCCCAGGCCTGCCAGGCGGGCAAGGGGAAGGGCTTGGGCTGGCTCCGGGGACAGGAGGGCCAGATCTCAGCAGCCTAGGCGCTCACTTCTCTACTGCACTTCCTTCTAGAAATCCCTACACAGACAACGTGGATGGTGCACTCACCTCCCTTCATGGGTGTGGGAATATTTTTGGCGTTTGGAATAAGAATGCATTAAAAAGAGGAAAAAGAGAAATAAGGCAGGATGGGTGGAAAGCAGGAGAGAGGGAGGGAGGGAAGGAAGGAGACAGGTGATGGAGAACCAAGATTCCATCTCACCACGCGAAGAAGATGGTGCTTCCAGTTGTAAGGCAGCGACGGTGGATGAGCAGTGGTGGAGAGCCGAGCCTCGTCCGGGTCCTCGTAGTTACTCACGCAGTGCAATGCTGGAGAAAATACAGTGTCGTGACTTAACTGACAGCGGATCATCTGAAACAGGACCTAAAGGACTTGAGTGTCGCCCAGGGAGTAGTGAGCTTCATGGCCTGTACAACAGATTTTAAGTCTGGTTATTGCCGTTGAGGGAGGAGGCTGACGGCAGCCCCGCCCCTCTGAACTCTGCAGGTGGGAGCTGCTGGTACCTGTTCTGCTCTGTGCCGCTGTCCACGACTCTCACTAAGAGGCCCATCCCTTGCAGTTATCACGATCCCCTTGACCTGTGACCTGTCGCCTTTCCCCCTCTCCTGTGGTGTCTCCCCGACCCCAACCTGACTTCTGAAATGACCAGCTCCTCTGTGCAGCCTCCCTCACCCCTGAGTTGCGGTCCCAGAGCCCCTGGACTCCAGCTTGCCAGGAAAATTGCTCACCTGTTAGCTTGTATCAGGCTTGTATCAGCTTGTATCAGCGGGTAACCTTGGTTTTCACTGTGGGTCGACTGAGCTGAGCTGGACCACAACACTCAGAACTGCCTTCCCTGAACAGCTCCAAGGGAGCGTGGTGTGGGTGGCCACAGTGAGGGGACAGCTTGGGCTGCCAGCTCACCTGACTTGGGGGCAAGGGTGGGCATCTCTGCTCTCAGGCTTGGCTGCATCTCTCCAGTCCCTGCGAACTGTGCTCTGATCAAAGTGGTTCCTGCGGGTCTTGTGGGGTTGGAGCACCTGCAGGCGCCTGTGCAGCCTTGCTGCCCACACATGGCCGGGGTTTATCTGCCCCTACGGCTTGCCAGGCTCTGCAGGCTCTGCAGGCTCTGGGTTGCAGGAAGCATTAGAGGCAAAGCAGCGGCTGCTCAGCCTTGACTGCGGGAAGCCAAACCCCTGCAGGAAGTGTTGAATCCACATCCTCATGTTTCTGCGTGGCGGCGTGGACCCTGACTGACACCTGCCCGGGAACCGCCAGCTCCCTCTCAGCCTGGGCCGGGGCTTCTCTCTGTGCAAGTTCAGGTGCACAGCAGGTGCTTGTGGAACCCAGGCTGGCACAGGGACTTCGTTATGTCCAAGCTGAGATGGCATTGGAGGCTCCTGCTGGGTGAGTCTCAGCCACGCTGGCCGGCACCCCGGGGCTGTGAGAGACCTGGTTTCTGTTTGTTTCCTTCAGGGGGTCCCTTTCATGATAGGACTTCTCAGGACAGGCATTCAGGGATTGGCTGGGACTTCCCAGATGCCTTTATCTTCCCCTACGGCCTGGAATGGGCGTACGCCTTGTGCCCCTGTGCCACTGTAGCTCTGCCGCCTGTCTTGCAGCACCTGCCAAGCCCCTGGGAGCCCTCTGGGAGCTGTGCTTTGGCACGGATGCCCTTGTCTTGCTGGTCTCTCTCATTTGTCCAAGGCTGCTCTGCAGGATGATAGACAATGCCTGCTGGGCCAGCTTGTGGGTCTCAATAATTAGGTCCCCACAATGCCTGGGGTTTTACTGGCAGGTGTCCTGTTACTAAGCACAGCTCAGCATGGCCACCACGCTGCCTCCAGTGCCCTGCCCACCCTGTATTGAACTTTGTCCCCTCTCCTGTGATATGTCTCCATCTAGGACCAGGACAACGCACAGGGACTCCAATCAAAGGAGGCAGAAGAGGGGCAAATCCTGCCCCTGTTCCCCCCGCTGGCTCTCCCCGAGTGGAAAACACTCAGGGTGATTTGCTGCCTTGAATGCATCAGCATCTACCTCTGGGCTCCTCCACCAGGGCCAGGGGACTCAGCAAGGGGCCACTCACTGCCTCACTTCTCAGCTAGGCATCTCCACCTTCCTGGCCCAGAGCGGGGATCCAGGAGGGATGACCGGGCCAGGGCAGTCACATGGGTGTCCTACCAGACTCACCTCAGGCTCCCTTCTCTGTTGTCTCACAATGTTCTCTGATGCTAGGTTACCATGGTTACAGTCATTGACCCATTAGAACATCAGAGCTCTGAGTGACCAGACTCCCTGCTGCCCAGCAGCTTCTGGTTCTTCAAGAAAGGGCACTTGGTGTCCAGAGAGAAGAGGCGTAGGCGGATGTGGGATGACCACTGAACGCCCTTGTTGGGGCTGGAATGTGTCTACCCCAAATTCCTATGTGAAAGTCCTAACTTACCCCAGCTGTTTTTGGAGATAACACCTCTGGAGAGGTGATTAAGTTAGATGAGAACATAGGGTGGGCTCTACTCCCCGTATGATTGGCATTCTTATAAGAAGAGATAAGGAAATGGCAGAGCCAAGGTGGCAGCTAAGAAGCCCTTGCCCATGGAGACACTGACATGGGCAGCACACCTCAAGCCACCATCACAGGAGCTGCAGAATAGGACGGTGCTGTGCTCTGATGAGCATCAGGAGCTTCTGGGGGAACCACGGCCTCATATAAAGAGCAAAATTAGGTACCAGAAACCAACCAACTAGGAAGTGAACTCTGCAAAGTCTCAGTGAAGATTTCAAAACAGCTGTCTCAAGGAAACTCAAAGAAATTCCAGAGAACACAGAGAAATGAGTCCATATTCTACAAGGGGCTTGATGGAGGTGGAGACAGTGTAATGGAATCAAGCAGAAATCCTCCCACTGGAAAGCACGTTGAGTAAAATAAAAAATCTGATAGAAGGCATCGGTAGCAGAATGGGCAAAGCAGGAGGAGGAATCAGGGAGTCTGTAGACAGCCTATCTGAAAACACACAGTTGGAGGAAGGAAAAGGTGAAGAGAGCTTGTGGGAAATCAGGGGCAGCATGAAAAAAGCACATATTTGAGTTACTGGGATTCAGAGGAGATTGAGAACGTCAAGGGGTAGAAGGCTTTGCAGAGAGTTAATGACAGAACACTTCTCAAACCCAGAGAGACATGCTGCCATTCACGCGTGAGAGGATCAAAGACCAACATCCAGATTCACCCAAATCAAGTTCACCATGGGATGGATCAGAATCCGGTCTACGAGGCAGAGGCCAAGGAGAGGATTCCCAGAGCCGTGGAGGAAACAAAGCAAAGAATGAAGACAGGGTCCTGGGCCTCAGAAGTCTCAGGCCAGGAGGGAGTGGGTGAGACTCACAGTACCGAAGGGGTAAAGAAAGCCAGCCAAGGCTGCTGTGTGCTGCATAGCCACCTTCAGATAAGAGGGGGAGATAAAGACCTTCCCAGATGAGCGAGAGTGAGAGGTCAGTGCCACCAGAGCTGAAGGGAGTTCTTCCAACTGCAAGCAGGAGGCACCATCAAGACAAAATTACCAGAAGGCAGAGCGCTCGCTGGTTAGAGCAAGTATACCAGCAGATTCAGAATGTAGTGGGTTCATCACTTACAGTTTTATTGTGAAGACAAAAGTAACACCTACACTAAAATGTTAAGTAACATGGAAAGTGGTCAAATGTTACATCAAAACGAAAATGTGGGCATGGAGCAGGCTTTATTAGGGTTTCTTATCTCCTCGTGTTATGTTTGTCTCTTTCCCTATTTTTTAAATCAATGTTGTTATCATTCAAAGACAGCTTGTGATAGCCAAAAGCTTTTTTGTAAGCCTTGGGGTCACCACACAGCAAAATCTGCACACAGACTTAGCAAAAGTGATAAGCAAAGGGATCCATGTACAGAACTGGAAATGAAGATTGGAATTTAAGGGCAAAGAAAAGAACTACAATAAATAAAGACCAAGAATCAAAATGGTTGTATTAAGATCTTATACAATAATAACTGCCTTTAATGGCTTAAAGTCTCCAGTTAAAAGATATAGAGTGACTCCATGGTTTAAAAATCAGGACCCATCTGTTTAAAAGAAACTGACCTCACCTCTCAGGACACACACAGACTGCAAATGAAAGGATGGAACAAGATACTTCATGCAACTGGAACCCAGAATAAATACGGAGCAGCCATACTTGTGTCAGGTAAAATAGATTTTAAATCAAAAGCAGTAAAAGGAGATCAGAAGGGTCATTACCTGCTGATAAAGGGGATACTGGCCGAAAACACATGTGGGCCTGTTGAATCATGTGGCTGGTCCAAGGGGAAGGGCGATTTATCTGCAGGCAGAGCACCAAAGCTGCCCACTTATGAAAGGCAGGTGTTGGGGCCAGTGCTGTGGCATAGCAGGTAAAGTCGCCACCTGCACTGCCAGCATCCCATATGGGCGCAGGTTCGAGGCCCAGCTGTGCCACTTCTGATCCAGCTCTCTGCTATGGCCTGAGAAAGCAGAAGATGGCCCAAGTCTTTGGGCCCCTGCACCCATGTGGAAGACTCAAAAGAAGCTCCTGGCTCCTGGCTCCTGGCTTTGGATTGGCACAGCTCCAGCCTTTGTGGCCAGCTGGGGAGTGAACTAAGGGATGGAAGACTCCTCTCTCTCTGCCTCTCCTTCTCTTTCTGTGTAACTCTGACTTTCAAATAAATAAATAAATCTTCAAAAAAATAAATAAAAGCATATTTCACGAAGCTCCTTGTTCTACTGACTTTGAGACCATGGGAAGGGAGAGACCACCTGAGCCCTCACGGGGAGGATCCAACCAGGCTTGCTGCTGGCCTTGAAGGAGGGAGTAAGCATCCTAGTTATTGGGGTTCTACCCCCGGGATTGGCCCCAGGAGCCCAGTGTGGCTTCAGGGGAGAGAAGAGCAGCCTCTGGCTGGAGCTGAGTTCAGCCCAGGGTGGCTTCAGGGAGTTGAGTTCAGCGGACAGCCCTGTGAGCTAGCAGGGAACCTTGAGGTCAGAATGGGGCACATCCTGGCAGACATCTTGGTTGTAGCACTGTGGGACCCTGCACAGAGCCCCCTGCCTGGATTTCCTACCTAAAGAAACCGAGATAATAAGGACGTCCTGCTTTAAACGGCTACATTCCTGCTAATCTGTAGCAAAGCAAAGGCAGAGCCCTGCTCCCCTCCCCCGCCACTGCATCCAGGTCAGGTTCTGTGCACAGCAGTTAAGGGTCCCTTACTCTCTCTGCCACCATGTGACTTAAATTCTTTTAATTTTTTTTTTATTTGGGAGAAAGACAGACGCAGAGACAGACAGAGCTCCCATGTGCTGGTTCAGTCCCCAGATGTTTGCAACTGGCTCAGGCTGGGATGCACACAAGCCAGGGGCCAGGAACTCAGCCATGGGGGTGGCAGGAGCTCTGTCGCTTGAGCTATCACCACGGCCTCCCCAGGTCTGCATTAGCAGGAAACGGAGTCGGGAGCTAGAGCTGGATATGGAAGCCAGGTCTTACACGTCATGTTAACCACTGGCTAATGCCCAGGCTAACACGAGTTTTATGTGTTTTTATAGACACGCAATAATTGTACATGTTTGTCGCACCCAGCACATGTGTACTATGTGCAATCAAATCGGGGTACTTGGCATTTCCATCTCCTGAGCAGATGCTTGTGGTTGTTGAGAAACACATCCATAGTGACCCTATGTGAACGTTGGGTGAATTCCTCCTACCTAATGATGTTCTGGTGCTGGGTGATTGGATGACAACCAGGGGCCTTGGGCTGTCGCCTGCCATCTTGTCCCAAGCCCCTTGAGAGTGACCTGAGGGGAAGGAGCAGGTGTGGGCTGCCTGGTGGCCGTCTAGTGGGTTCCACGCTCCACGGCTCTGCCTTTAATTCCCAGCAGGTCATTTCCGGGAATATGCCGGGTCCGTGAGACCCAGGAATGATCCCCCAGCCTTCCCCAACGAAGATCAGCAAAATGTCACCACTTCTTGGAGCCCAAACCAGAGTAACTCGAGCCCAGGCCGGGGAGGGGGGGAGGAGTGAACATTTCTTAGAATTATAGCACCCTCTGCCATCTGCAGGGTTGAGAAATTGTTGTCATTTTGTAGGAGGCTCGGTGATTTATTTGTGAAATTCTTGTGAGCGAGTGCAAAAAGAAGAGGAATCTCACCCGGGTCTCAAAGCTGCTGACCAGCTCATTGGAAAGTATGCAGTATATTCAGTACACACTTGGAGAAAACCGCAGGAAAAATGCCTCTGCCTGAAGCAGCTGCAAATGCAAATCCCAGAAATGTTCCAGCGGAGATGAAGGCTGGAGCGAGCTCTCCACTTGATCTCTGTTTAGCAAGCAAAGTCATTTGTAAGTGCTTGTAAATTCACAGGGAGTTAGTTGCAAAGGTGGTACACAGAACACCCAAGGTCTCCCCACTGGTAGCATTTTATATAACGACAGGATCACTTAATAAAAAGAGGAACTTGGGGCCAGCACTGTGGCACGGTGGGTTAAGCTGCTGTCTACACGCTGGCATCCCACGTGGGTGGCAGTTCGAGTCCAGGCTGCTCCACTTCCCATCCAGTTCGCTGCCAATGCACCTGGGAAAGCAGGAGAAGATGGCCCAAGTGCTTGGGACTCTGCCACCCATGTGGAGACCCAGATGGAGTTCCAGGCTCCTGGCTTTGGCCTGGCCCAGCCCCTGCCAATGTGGCCATTTGGGATGTGAACCAGTGGATGGAAGATCTCTCTCTCTCTCCCCTCCCCACTTTGTAAGCCTTTCAAATAAATAAATCTTAAAAAAATAAGAAGTTGACATTGGTACATGCATTGTACAACATTGAGTTGTATACCCACCACCACGACACATGTTGAAGTTCTAACCCAAGGACTTTGGGAAGCAGGGCTGTGAGGAGGTAGTTGGTTAAGATGAGATCCCACAGGTTAAGGGCTTACTCGAATCCAACATGACGATTGTCCTCCTAAGGAGATGGCCATGGGGACACAGAGACACACAGGAAGAACGTCAAGCCAGGACAAAGGCAGGGATTTCATTATACAGCGCAAACCGAGGCATGCCAGGGTTGCCGAGGGGTGCATAGGATGACTGGAAGCTTCCAGAAGGAGAGGAGAGACAAGGAGGGTTTCTGACTTCCGGGCTCTGAAGGAGGCCTGGCGGACACCCCAGTGGATGTTGTATGATGGTGTCCGGCTGGCGTGGAACAGCTGTCGCTGTTCTCTGAGGTTCCTTTTCCTGGGCCTTTGGTTGGGGGCACTTTTGTCTGCATCAGCTGGGGAGTCCAACCTGCAGGCTTCTTTCTCTGGGGCTCTGGGTGAGTGACATGGGCGCTCCCCACCCTCTCTTTCTACCAGTCCCAGGCTCCCGAACAATTTGCCTTGTCCTGTCCATCTTCCAGAATCTTCCCAAGTTTGGCTTCTTTTACGGTGACAAAACAAACACACACAACATGACCCATACAACTGGCCCACTTTGGAGCCACCTGCAGCAATGTCAAGTGCATCACGGTGCACCCATTACCTCCGCGCAGCTCCACAAGGCTTTCAAACTCGGTCCCTGCGACTCAATGCCCGCTCTTGCCTCACTGCTCCCAGTGCCCTGGTAGCCACCAGTCTGTCTCTGTGCATTCGACTACTTCTTCCGCAGGTACCTCCTCTGAATGGGCCTTGAGCTCTATGTGTCTCTGCATCTGGCTTGCTTCACTTAGCACAAAGTCTTGGAGATTCATCGGTGTTGTAGCAAGCGACAGAAATGCCTGCCTTTTAAGGCTGAATCGTGGTGCACTGCTGGTTAGCGCATGCTGGACTTATCTATCTGTTGATGTGTACTTGGGCTGCTTCCACCTTTTGGCTGCTGTAAACACTGCTCCTGTGAATGTTAGTGGACAAGCACCAACCAGAGGCTGTGTTTTCAATCCTCTTGGTTACACAGCCAGCAGGAGTGTCGCTGGGAATCCTATGTTTGATTGTGTGTGTGTTTGTGTGTGTTTACCTTTTCTGTTACATGTAGATCTTGTGGTTTTTTCCAAGGGAGGACTGGAGGGGAAGTAGCTGGAGCAGGCAAGCTACATTGATTTTAAAAACTTTTTCCTTAAAGTTAACAGATAGGCCTGCTCTGTGGTGTAGTGGGCTGTCTCCACCTGTGGCACCGGCATCCCATATGGGTGCTGGTCCATGTGCTTGCTGCTCCTCTTCTGATCCACCTCTCTGCTTATGGGCTGGGAAAGCCATAGAAGATGGCCCAAGTCCTTGGGCCCCTGCACCCACAAGGGAGACCTGAAAGAAGCTCCAGGCTCCCAGCTTTGGATCAGCTCTGCTCTGGCCATTGCAGCCATCTGGGGAGTGAACCAGCAGATGGAAGACCTCTCTGTCTTCCTCTCTCTGTCAGTAACTCTACCTCTGAAATAAATAAGGAATTTTTTTTTTAAAAAGTTAACAGATAAAACACATTTATGCATAGCCAATAGGCAACTGTTGAAGTTTGTGTCAGGAACATGAACTTCTCCTTAGAAGCCTTCCCTACTCTGATGCTCCAAGAATCTTCCTGAAGAATGGTTGCATTCTGGGCCATCTGGTCAACCACAGACATGAATGCAGTGAGGCAAATTAAAGCAGGACTTTGTCCTGAGAGAGCTGCTGGCTGGCGTGGAACTCAAACGTAGTTGCTCTCATAGGGTCGCAATAATCTTTCCCAGTCCTGGGATGCCTTCGTCTCTGCTGCCCCGCTGATCCTCCCGAGGTGCCCTTGAAGGAAGGAAGCAGTCAAGGTCAGGGTCATCTTCCTCCACCTTAGAGCAAGGCAGAGGACTCAGAGAAGCAGGCTGCGGCCGAGAACTCTGATGCCGAAGCCAGCGCTCTTTGTTGGAAGCTTAGACCCGAGTTGTTCGGTTCCATTAACAACAGTGGGGCTGCTTCAGCGTCTCAGTGGAGAGTACCCTGCCAATGGGACCGTGCCCCGCTTCCTAGCCTGGGGAGTGTGTGTGTGGGGGGTGGGCAGGATGGAGGGAGCAGCCCCGTGGTGCACCGAGAGCATCTGGTTTGCATTTGGCCCTGGGACGGCTGTGACACTGCTACTCAGGCCTGCAGTTTCTCTTCCTGATTTATCACCAGGGCTGTGGGGATTTGCAACAGAGAGGGACATTAGCCTTAGTACAAATGGAGGCACCTTTCTCCCAAATACCAGGATCTAGGGGCCACCTGCAATGGACAATCATGTGTGTGTGGGTGTGTGTGTGTGCGTGGGGGGGCTCAGTGGTGGGAACGGCTCACACCAGGCTGGGCAAACACAAGCAAAGGCAGCAGAAGGGGATGGAAGAGCTGTCTGGGTGCCTGCCCGGGGGCGTGGGCTTGTCTGGAGGTGCAGGGGTGGGGGTGCTGACCAGGTGATCCCGTACAGAGGTCAAAACAAGACTTAGAGTCCCATTGCTTAGCTGTGTGAGGCAGGTGTGATTAGGGTGTCCTCGGAGGCTGCTGAGACCCCACCTAAGGGTCCTTGGGCTGCCTCCCTCTGCATTGCAGCCTTGTCCACCTGCAGTGCGGCTGCTGCTTCCCACGGTGGTGCCCAGGCCCCTGCACGCTCTTCTACCCACGCTGTTATGAGCTACGCTGAACAGATGGCAGCCAAAGACCATCCATCCTCAGAGACAACACCTGAGATGAATGGATTTTTCCTGGCCACCCCATCAACTCCTTAAAAGCCCCCCAAATCGCTGCCAGTTCTTTGTTTTCATTGCTAGACGTGCAGGTTTGTCTGCAACGTGAGCCGGTTCTGGAACTTTCTATTCCCTAATTTCCCCGTGCCGTGGAATCATGGGGTTCTGTCTTTAATGACCTCGTTAAGTGGACAAGGTTGATGCATCGGATCCTCTCTGTTTCCCTGGTGATAGGAAAACACCAGGAATAGACATTTCTTTTCCATTACAACCTCTAGACTTAGAAGATTATCAGCGAAATCCCAGGAACCCAGGTGCTGGCTCTCAGGGAAGAAAGTGGCCTTTTCTGGACCTAATGTCTTCCCACATGGTTAGCCCCTAAAGTGCCTCGGTCACATGTCCTGCTGGAAACACAGCCTCCCTGGGCTGAGAACAGGGGAGCGGGCGCCCGGCATGAGAGCATTTGTGCATTACTGTCTGGGTTTGGCTTCCTGGGGTGACACCCGGAAGTGGGATGTGAGGGCCAGCTTGTCCCTGTGATGGAACCCGGGGGGGGGGGGCTCTGCACCTCCTCCCGTAGCCCTGTTTCACTCTGCTCCCCCAAACTAAAGTGGGGGGACACTCCACACTGGAGAGTCTCCTGTAGTCTCACTGAGAGCTTTTATTTATTTATTTTTAATTTTGTGTACATCTAGCAAGGTTAGCAATTAGAAAAACGGAGGAAGGGGCTACACATTTCAGTAAATTGTTCTTTTGCAAAAGATAATCCAATGTGATTCAACATTAAAAAATGCCTGGGAGGTGGATGTTTAGCTTAGCAGTTAAGATATTCATGTGCCACGTGGAATACTTGGGTTTGAGACCTGGCTCTGGCTCTTGACTCCAGCTTCCTGCTAATGCTGACCCTGGGAGGCTGCAGGGATGGCTCCAGGACTTGGTCCCTGTCCCCCACATGAGAGACCTGGACGGAGCTCCTAGCTTTGACTTTGGCTTGGGCCAGTCCCAGCTGTGATGGCCATTTGGGAAGTGATCCAGAGGATGGGTGCTCTCTGTCTGTCTGTCTGTCTTCCCTCTCTGTCTCTCAGCTTCTGAAACAAACAAAAAAAAGTAAAATGTTTGCCTCTTCATCCCCCAAGTTGGTGAGGGTGCTGTGTTCCATGGCAAGGGGAGACTTAAGGCTGCCAATCAGGGGACCTTGGCATGGAGAGATGAGCTGGATTCACGGGGTGGGCTTGGGGTGCTCACCATGTGGAGGAGAGAGGGAAAGAGTGGAGGGCAGGGTGACATGGCAGGAGAAAGGTTTGACTGCCCTTTGCGGGCTGGCCTGGAAGACGGGGGAGGGGCCACATGCGGAGGAATGCAGGGGCCTCTGGAAGCCGGATGGATCCTCCCTGGAGCCTCCCCTGGGAGCCAGCCCTGCTGTCCCCCTGTGTTCAGCCCCATGAAACCGACTTCAGACCCTGATATTCCGAACCGCACGGCCATGCGTCTGGGCGGCCGTGAAGTCTGGGGTGTGTTGTGAGGGCAGCAACAGGAAATAGCATCCCCATGCACCTGCTGCCCCAGCTTCTGGAAAGGTGGACTTCTCACCTGAGGCGGTGTGGGGAGGCGGGCAGCAATGCAGTCACGTGCCGTGGGGGGCACGTGTGCCGATGGTGGCTGTCCAAGTCCTCTCCCCGGGTGTGGTGGGGGTGGGTGGGTTGCTCTGTGTCCTTGGTGCTCTGGCGCCAGGCTGTGGTGGCCTTGACCTTGACCTGAATCAGCACTGCCTCTTCCCAGCAAGGTCCCCTTTGCCCTCCTGCACACGGCTGTTGTGTAAGGAAGCTGCTTTGTGGACGTGGAGACCATTCCGGCTGCCCACACTGGAGAAGACACAATGACATCCTGCCCCAGGGCCCCGGGACACCGTGCACAGAGGCAGCAGCCATCTGCAGCGTGCTGGCAGACCCCTGAGCAGACTCACCGAGTTTCTCCCATGTGCCAGGTGCTGGATGGACCCCAGGCACCCAGTGGCAGAATTTGACGGCGTGCTTGTCCTGTGTCGCCTCCAGCCTGCTGCCAAGATGAGCATGGCGAGTTAGGGCATCAGAATGAACACCAGAGAGCCACACTTTCCCGCAGCCACATAGCTCAGTGCAGACGACGCTTCAGGCTCTGGATGAGGACGCCGAGTCTTCTGGCTACTGCAAATATTTCTTCAATCCTAAAAATTATCTCAGGCAAGCACCGAAGGATGTCCCATATTTCTGTTTGACTGAGACTTAATGAAGTTAAGGTTCATGCCTTCCACTCTCTGTGTGTTTTTTCCATGCTTCGAGGATCCAAGTTTTCTTGGGACAGCCTCATAGGAAAGCAAAAGTATTGCAGAGATAAACCACAAAATCCGATTAGGTCTCAATGCATGAAAAACTATGTAGTCCAAACAAATGCAGAAATCACTCTTGGAGCCTGTGGGTAAAGGGCTCCCAGCTGCGACACAGAAAAAGGCCCAGAAGAAGGGAGTTTAAGGAAAGTGGAGAGAGTCCAGTCTCAGGGAAGAGTTAGGGAGAAACAGCAGGGGAACTCTAGGCAAATTAGAGGGAGATGGCGGACCTCGGTGAAGGGCGTTGGCACACACAACTCAGGACCCCAGCAGCCGAGAGCCCCCACACCAGCGTTGCAGAGGGAGGTGACACCAGACCGCAGCCGTCCAAGGCACTGGCAATAAAGCTGTAGGAAGATGCTAGAGGGAATCTGGCTTGGAGCCCCCTGGGGGATAGTGCACCTGCCAAACAAGAGGAGAAAAAACAAAGGAGGGACACATTTCTCTCTCCCCAGTCACCCTGCAACTGTGTCCTGTAGCAAGCTGATAGAGAGCAGGCGCCATTTTGGACATATGTAACAGCTGTGCCAGCTCGTGTCCACACCCAGCAAAGCAAAGAGGGAACTCCTGAGTCTGGTGGGGCTGGGTGCTCGTGACAGTGGGAGGCTTGTGTGCTGGGACTGTGAAAACACTGAGGCTGTGTGGGAGGACCCAGGGTGTGGCTGGGACTTTGGGCAGTCACTGGGGGAGGCTCCACACAATCAGGGCTCCCTGGTTCCCTGGTGAGGGACATTGCTGGGGAATCTGAGCTTACACTGAGGACTGCACAGATCCTTTGTGTGGTCCTTGGGACAGAGCGGATGAGTAATATACTCACTGGGGCTGGTGCCCAGGCACTGGTCTCCTTTGAGGAGAGGAGCTTGGCTGAGTCTACACCAACCCCCCCGTCTGATTAAAAAAAAAAAAAAAGATTTACCATGCCAAACCCCAGTGCGTCACCTGAGACATGCCCTTCACCCTGGAGCACTGAACAGAGCTCCCTGGCCACACCCACCACATGCCTCTAGGTATTTCCTGAAAGCAGACACTCCACTATTCCACACATAGTCCAAAGATAAAAGCTGCCACAGCAAAAAAACAAAGAAGAAACCAGTGAGTATCTCCACAGATGCCAAATAACAAATGCACCAAGTCAAGAAACAAGAATAAGGAAGACAACATGACACCCCCAAAAGAACACAACACTTCAATACTAGAATGTGAAGACAATGAGATTGAAGAAATGCCAGGAATGGAATTCAAAAAATTGATCATGGGATTACTTAGAAGTAATCAGAAGCAAATGCACAAACTAATGATATTCATACATGACATAAAAAATCTCTCCCACAAAATTGATATCTTAAAGAGAAATCAAATGAAATCTTGGAAATGAAGAATTCAATAGAACAAATAAAAAAGGGAGAGCCTTAACAACAATTGGTGAAGCAGAAGAAAGAAATCAGACTTAGAGACAAAGCACAGGAAATTATACAGACAGAAAACAAGAATAAATTATAAAACTGAAACATTCAAGGGGATAACAAGAGGACTTCTCTCCCCTTCCTTGTGGTCGGGCACACTGCAGGAGCAGGAGATGGAGGCGCAGGCATGCTTGGATTCACACCATCTGAGCTGTGCTAGGCATGAGCGGTGTGAGAACCAGCTCGCACCTCTGGTTTCCTGGGGTTGCCACTGTGTTTTCAGGAGGCTGCAGCTGGGATGCAGGGGGGTCCATTCCGCTGTTGTGCCTTCGCTGCACTGAGGTTTAACCCCGCCGCTCCTCCTCCCCTGACCGCGTGCATCTGCGTCTCCTGCGGCTGTTCTCACGGACCGCGGGGTTTAGACAGCACTGATTTATGATCGCCCAGGTTGGGAGGTCAGAGGTGCCCCATGGGCCTCTCTGGGCTGAAGTCAAGGTGTCAGTGCGGGAAGAGCGGCTACTCCTGGCCTTTTCCAGTTTCCAGAGTGGACCCAATCCTTGGCTCGTGGCCTGCTGTCCACACTCCAGGCCAACAGCCATGCACCTGCTACTCTCTTCTGTCTCTGTCCCCCCTCCTCCGTCACCTGCAGCAGGGACACTTGGGTGACACACGCAATAATCCAGGGTGATCGCCTTGTCTCCCTGGTCCTTGGATTCCACCTGCAAAGTCCTTTGTGCACAGGTGTTGTCCTCACAGCTTAGCAAGCCAAAAGCCGGCACGACCATACACCCAATACTGCGATGATAAGCGAGAAGGAAAACAAGTAATTTATTAGGGAACCGTGTGAGCTTGGTGCTTCAAAGTACTGGGAAAAGGAAACACAGACCCCAGCAGCCCGTGTGGCACGAGGAACATGACGTAAAACCATGGAAATCATCTCGCTCGATGGCGAGAGATGAATTTGATCAGATTTCCAGGATCACCTAGGAAGAGCGATAGTTGGGACAGCATGGCTGGTCCCCAGGCCAGGGGAGCAGGGAGCCTGACGAGGACAGACTTGCTCTGCAAGCAGGGTGGCTAGTTTAGGGTTGAGTATCAGGCCAGGAGGCGATTTGAGGAGCTGGTGGGGGCCAAAGTGAGTGGGAAAGCTTAGATAGAGAATTTTAAGTTCATGAGCTGGAAGCCACACCTCCTTTGCTCTGTGTTGCCAATGCTCTTCTACCTGTCAATCAGGGGACCCCCCCCACCAGGAAGTACCTCCTCTTACCCAGGACACGGGTGGGGATGGGACCACATAAACACTTCTGTGTTTTCAAAAGTTCTTAAAAAAAGCTAGGAAGGGGCTGGCACGATGGCTCACTTAATCCTCCACCTGCAGGGCCAGCATCTCATATAGGCGCTGGGTTCTAGTCCCAGTTGCTCCTCTTCCAGTCCCATTTTCTGCTGTGGCCCGGGAGTGCAGTGGAGGATGGCCCAAGTGCTTGGGCCCCTGTACCTGCATGGGAGACCAGGAGGAAGCACCTGGCTCCTGGCTTTGGATCCACGCAGCGCTGGCCATAGTAGCCATCTGGAGAGTGAACCAGTGGATGGAAGACCTTTCTCTCTGTCTGTCTCTCTCTCTCACTGTCTATAACTCTACCTGTCAAATAATAATAATAATAATATTAATAATAACAAAAAGCTAGGAAGAACAGCAGCTCACTTTCCACTGTGGACTCAGGACGAGCAAAGCAGTGTGGGATATCCCCTTTCTTTGGCCTCCTCTCTCCCTAAATAAAGCCCTAATGAGCCTGTATGTTTTTCTCACTTTGTAAATAAAGTTTATCACATTGCATGCCAGATTTGGGCCTGCATTTAGAATTCTTCTCTCAGTAAAAGGCAAGAACCTGGAAAATTAATTTAGCCCATACTTAGCCCGTAACACAAAGAGGCATCCTCATGGGCCTGTTTAAATTTTATGAAAATTAAAGGCCTGTGAAAAGCAACCAACACACTAGTCTCATGAATAGAAATAAAAGTACATAATAAGGGGCCGGAGCTGTGGAGTAGTGAGTTAAGCTGCCTCCTGCAGTGCAGGCATCCCATATGGGCGCCGGTTCTAGTCCCAGCTGCTCCACTTCCGATCCAGCTCTCTGCTGAGGCCTGGGAAAGAAGCAGAAAATGGACCAAGTGCTTGGGCCCTTGCACTCGCGTGGGAGACCAGGAAGAAGCTCCTGGCTTCGTATTGGCACAGCTCCAGCCGTTGCAGCCAACTGGGGAGTGAACCAGCAGATAGAAGACCTCTCTCTCCCTCTCTCTCTCTGTAACTCTGACTTTCAAATAAATAAATAAATCTTTAAAAAAATGTACATAATAAGCCAAGGGCAAGGTTTGAAGCAAATGTGACCAAGGTCAGGCACATTTTCACTGCCATCAATGAAACGCACCCAGAGAAAAATGGTCACAGACAACGGGCCAGGCGGAGGGGCGGTGGGGACAGGAACAGGACAAGGAAGGAACCTGAAGGTTTTATGGTCGGAATGCAAGCGAGCGGAATACAAGGAGGGGACTCACAGGGAGTCGCAGCCAGGGAGAGAGACAGGACATCAGGAGGATGAGTCAGACGCCCAGGTGTCTGGGAGCAGGTTCCTGGGAGCAGGCTGAGCCACAGGGTCACTGCTGTGGGTGACAAGGTCCCACCCCAGCGCAGTCCGGGTTTCAGAGCTGGTGGCTGGGGCCCTGGTCGCCTGTACTCTCAGGGGCGGGAGGCTGGAGGTGCATGTTCACGGCCAGCAGCACGGGATGACAAGAGTCCCGATGGAAGGCATGCAGGTGACCCTGAGTGAGGAGTGAGATGCTCACAGCAGGGTCTCAGAGGGTGGACAAGCCTCAGACGCCTGGCGTGGCCAGGGCTGGGGCCAGGCCTGCAGGTCAGAGCTCTCCGCACCTCAGCCTGCTGCAGTGCCCAGGTGAGTCCTCTGAGGGCTACGTCCAAGGTGCTGGGAGCTTCCGGGGCCACACAGCGGCCGTAGTCCACAGTGGGTGTTCCCTGCTGGACCTCCTTGGCAGAAGGAGGGTCTCACGCTGGACCTGCCCTGCCCCCACTGCAGTGGGAAAATCAGATGCAGCCGCAGTCCATCCGTCTGCAGGTTCCCTCCAAAACTCGGGCTGGGATTCGGTTGCCGTGGTGACGGCAGTGGGAGGCGGGGTCTTCAAAAAGTGATTATGGCGGGGCCGGCACTGTGGCATAGTGGGCTAAGCCTCTGCCTGCAGTGCCGGCATCCCATATGGGCGCCAGTTTGAGTCCCAGCTGCTCCACTTCTCATCCAGCTCTCTGTTATGGGCTGGGAGAGCAGTGGAAGATGGCCCAGGTGCTTGGGTCCCTGTACCCACGTGGGAGACCTGGAAGGAAGCAGTGTCCAATCAGGATTTGTCTTAAGAGCTCCTTTGCATTTAGCTGTTCCGAGGCTATGGATGGGCTTTGTGAGATCTGTCCTGGGGTATTTTGGTTGCAATGACGCTCAGAGTGACAGAGAAGTTAGAAGCTTGATTGTTCTTTGGGAAGCTGGACAGACACTAGCTAAGGAGGGAACAGAAAATTGAGGGCTTTTACCCTCTTTTAACAGGGGTGTGATCGAATGCACTTATAAGCTACTAGAAAGGACCCATCTGAGAGGAGCTGAGTCCAGGAGAGCGACAGGAGGTCTTCGAGAATAGCTCCCAAGCAGAGGAGCCAGGAGCCAGGCCCCTTAGCTCCCGTCCCAAGGGCAGGTGGAGCCCCTGTGGAGGTGAGAGAGGGCCCAGGGGTCCTGCCTAGAGTGGGAGCAGTGCAGAGGACACAGGCTGTGTGCGAGGTGGCCAATACAGCCTCTGCGATCAGACAGACGCTCAGCCGGACCAACACACGAGATGGTCCTTCCAAGTGATCAGAATATCGCCGTCTAATTAACAAAACAGACTTCATAAAACAGTGGAAAAACGCTGAATTCACTTGAGAATAAAGAGGTTGTTGTTGTTGTTTTTTTTTTTTTGTTTTTTTTTAGGAATGCTGAATTCTTTCCACTATGTGGGTTTTAAAATAGCTGGTGTTTTGGGGATCAGGGTTGTGGTGCAGTGCATGAAGCCACCCCTTTTGTTGCCGGCATCCCACACTGGAACATGGCCTTGTTGTGCAAAACTCTTATGAGTTCCAGCAGAAAAACTCACTATTTATATTTAAACATATACAGACTTGTATATTCACTATATACATATCCACTGTATATGTATACTTATTATATATATACATGCTCATCATATATAAATATATACTTATTTACTACATTATATAAAATGTGTATACTTTGGGGACAATGCTGTGGTTAAGCCTCTACCTGTAGTCCTGGCATCCCATATAGGTGCCGGTTCGAGTCCCGGCTGCTCCTCTTCTGATCCAGCTCTCTGCTGTGGCCTGGGAAAGCAGTAGAAGACGGCCCAAGTCCTTGGGCCCCTGCACCCACGTGGGAGACCTGGAAGAAGCTCCTGGCTCCTGGCTTCAGATTGGCCCGGCTCCGGCCGTTGCAGCCATCTGGGGAATGAACCAGTGGATGGAAGACCTCTCTCTCTCTCTCTCTCTCTCTCTCTCTCTCTGTAACTCTACCTCTCAAATAAATACATAAATCTTTTAAAAATGTGTATTTTATATATACGTACTTACCATATATATTCACTGTACATATAATATACTCACTATATCCTTGAGCAACTACAATAAACTTTTCCCCAAAGTACTGATTATCTTTAAACCAAAAGAAAACAACCTATATTTTTCAAGCAGTTTGATTTGGCAAAAGAGGGAGCGATTCAGCTCCCCTGATTTACGGCGGGTCGCAGACGCCGAGGAGCAGCCCATTCCCGTGCGTATATTGTTTCCTGTATGTAAATAGCCTTCCCTGGCCTCATTTATCAAGATGACTGCTCTGGGGAGCTGCCATTTCCGGCCACCCTCGCCTCCTCCTCCTCCTCCTCCTTGTCCAAAAACACAGGAGCTCCAAAGCTCAAATTGAAAAAGAAAAAAAAAAAAAGCAATGGCTGCATGTGTAAAGAATCTGTAGGCAGGCAGGGATGTTTGCGCAAAGGAGGCCACGGATAAGAGATGTGCAGAGCACAGCATGCTGGGAAATTCTGTGCACTCAGCCCTGTGTGCCTGCGAGTGATGACTGGAATTCTGGGAAGTGCTGTCGGCTGTGGAGGAAAACCAGGTGGTGGTAACTGCTTCGCCATGTGGCACCGAGGGGCACGGCGTGGGGACCCGCACGAATTAATCACAGGCTTTTAGGATGTCAGCACGTTCCACGGGTCTGGAATTCCAAAGCGAGAGCTGGGCAGAGGAGGGCCATTTTGGTCTCAGCGTTTGCTTTTTAAAATGCCAGCGATGCGACCGCCGGCTGTCTTTGATGTCAGCGGGCCTCCAGCCTTTGGAATCCTCTGCACCTGACGCGTGCACTCAGTGTCTTCCACGCAAGTGGTCTGGATTGGGTCCCCGCCAGGGAAGGAGCGGGTGAGTGGGCAGGGTCTGCAGTGGAGAGGTGCTGGCCCCAGACTCCCCCACTGTGGCACTTGGCTGGAAATAATCCCCGCAATGCAAAGACAGTGCAGAAAGTTCATGGAGAGTGGGCCAGCATTGTGGCGCAGTGGGTTAAGCTACCGTCTGCAGCACCGGCGTCCCATATGAGTGTTGGTTCGAATCCCAGCTGCTCCACTTCTGACCCAGGTCCCTGCTAATGCACCTGGGAAAGCAGCAGAAGATGGCCCATGTGCTTGGGGCCCTGCATCCACGTGGGAGACCCGGATGGAGTTCCTGGCTCAGCCTGGTTCAACCCTGGCTGTTACAGCCACTGGGGGAGTGAACCAGCAGATGGACGATTTCTTGCTTTCTCTCTATCTCTCTCCCTCTCTGTCTCTCTCCCTCTCTCTCTCTAACTCTGCCTTTCACATAAATAATAAAAAAAATCTTTGTAAATAGGTTCCTCAGCATACACTTTCTCTGTAAACTTTTGGAAGGCCCTCTCCTGGGCACGCATTGTTGTTTTGTACCATGATAGCCCCGTCTTTGAGTTCTTCCGTGGACTCACGGATATGTCCTCCTAGGGCTCCAGTTACTGTTGTGGACACAGCCTTTCAGAGGTGTCTCTCCTGGCTCCCACAGCCCAGCCTGGCAGTGGCCCCCTGCCAGGACGCTGAGTGACCTTGAGAGTGAGAACTACCAGCACCTGCAATAACCCATCTGTTCTGTCTTCGAGAGACAGGCAGCTATGTCAGCCTGTGGCGAGCCGAGCCAAAGGCAGACCTAGATAATCGACCCTCACGAGACAGCCAGTACAGTTTCACAGAGCTTGTATTACGTGAAAATTATGATGCTTAGATAACAGGGCAGTGTTCTGGAAAATTGCTCTGGCTTGACTCTGAGTTTTGTGCGACTTAAGCATTTAGTCTTAATTACTTTGTTCACGGGTAACACACTTCATTCAGTAAAGTCTTGGATGTGGTTTACCAAGAGGATACGCCACTGGAGACCTCCAGATTGGAAAGGAAACTTGCTCCCTGGTCCTAAATGCATCTCTTCTCCCTTCCACTGGAATTCCCAGGAAGTAAAGAGACAGGGAGTTTGCTTCCCAGCCCAGCAAGTGATTCACACAGAGCACCTTTGTGGAGCTTTGAGGCAACAGGAGGCTGAGAGGAAGGAGGGTAGAGACCATGTCCACCCCACCTACGTGGTTCTACCTCGGAGACCCAGTCCCAAGGGGTCGACCAGAAAGCCCGTCTACCGAGCCCCAGTAAGAGGAGTGGCTTATGAGATAGATCATATTCCTTTGTTTCTGTTGCTTTAGCAGAATGCTCAAGGCTGCCTGGGTTCTTTCTAAAGAAAAGGGTTAAGCCACCACTAGTGACGGCCGGCAATCCATACGGGACCTTGTACCAGTCCCGGCTGCTCTACTTCTGATCTAGCTCCTTGTGAATGTGCCTGGGAAAGCAGCGGAAGATGGCCCAAGTGCTTGGGCCCCTGCTCCCACGTGGGAGACCCGGATAGAGTTCCAGTCTCCTGGCTTCCTCTGGCCCAGCTCTGGCCATCACAGCCATTTGGGAAGAGAACCGGTGGATGGAAGACCTCTCTCCCTCTCTCTCTCCCCGCACCTTTCCCTCTGTAACTCTGCCTTTCAAATAAATAAATAGATTTCTTTTAAAAGAATACAATAAGGGGTGTATTTAGCTGGCAGTTCAGAAGCTGGAAGTCCTACACGGACACCTCCGTATGTTCAGCCTCCAGGGAGGGCTCCCTAGCTGCGTTACTGTGTGGTGGATGGCATCATGGTAGGAGCCTATGAAAGGGAGTGGCCCTGGGAGTCAGGCAGAGTCGGGGGCCAGGCTTGATCTAAGGACCCACTGCCTCTCAACATTGCCACATTGAGCACCAAGCTTCCAGCACCTGCAGAGACATCTGGATCCCTCCTTACCCAGCCTCTCCCCTGCCCACTCAACTGGAATGATCTGTCTTGTGGCAGATTAATTTTTTAAAAAGATTTGTTAACTTTTTATTAAAGAAAATTAATTATTTAATTAATTATAATTTTAAAGAAAATTAATCTTTATTAATTTTTAAAAAAGATTTATTTTATTTATTTGAAAGGCAGAGTTACAGAGAGAGGTAGAGACAGAGAGAGAGAAGTCTTCCATTGGTTGGTTCACTCCTTAAGTGGCCAACATGGAGCTGAACTGATCCGAAACCAGGAGCCAGGTACTTCCTCTGGGTCTCCCACATGGGTGCAGGGGCCCAAGCACTTGAGCCATCTTCTACTGCTTTCCCCGGCCACAGCAGAGAGCTGGATGGGAAGAGGAGCAGCTGGGGCTCGAACCGGCACCCATTGGGATGCTGGCACTGCGGGCAGCAGCTTTAACCCACTGCGCCACTGCACTGGCCCCTCGTGGCATCTATGCAGGATGCCGCTACATGGGTGGAATTGCTCCAGTAATGGTTCACTGCACTGTGCGATTCCGCTCAACTCTGGAGACAATGGGAACAATTAGGAGCAAAATCATTCCAGCCTCACGGGGCTGCCCTATGCGTGGAGAGCCCCCAGCGGCGAGGGGTAGAAGGATGGTGTGCGCGTCACACCGGGGAGCCTCCATCCTCAGCCCACTGCGCAGTCTCAGCACAGGGCTGTTCACAACCCGGACAGTCGCGATGCACGAATTAACACCTGCTGCACAGGGAATTTTGACCATGGGTGGCTTAGGGACTTGCATGTTAAAAAACGGGGGGATTAAACACTTCTCAGCCGTCAGCAAAGGACTCTGAGAGTCCTTTCTCATCCTGCTCCACCGTGAATACAATAAGGAGTAGGCCTGGGAAACGACGACCCTGAGGATGGGTGGAAGATGATGCCCTGCCCTGCCACATCCAGGTGTGTACGCTCTGTGCTGCCTTTGGAAACAAGACAAAAACAGGCCGGCGCCGTGGCTCAACAGGCTAATCCTCTGCCTTGCGGCGCTGGCACACCGGGTTCTAGTCCCGGTCGGGGCACCGATCCTGTCCCGGTTGCCCCCCTTCCAGGCCAGCTCTCTGCTGTGGCCCAGGAGTGCAGTGGAGGATGGCCCAAGTGCGTGGGCCCTGCACCTGCATGGGAGACCAGGAGGAAGCACCTGGCTCCTGGCTTCGGATTGGCGTAGCCTTGGCCGTAGCGGCCATTTGGAGGGTGAACCAACGGCAAAGGAATACCTTTCTCTCTGTCTCTCTCTCTCTCACTGTCCACTCTGCCTGTCAAAAATTAAAAAAAAGACAAAAACAAGGAATCATGAAGTGCACGAGACAGACGAACACATGACAGAGGCCCAGGCAGGCTGGAGGAGAAGTAACAGACAGGTAGAACTGTCGAAGGCTCTGTCCCAGAATTGGAACCTGCACCATCAGCACTTTAGAGAGGAGCCGGCAGCGGGAAATGAATGACGTGGTGGCCGAGGGACGTCAGAGAAGGCAGAAAGAACACACAAAGCAGAACAGGACCAGAAGGCGCTGCTAGGCACCAGGCGTGGGAAAATCCCATTCACAACTAATTCGCACTCGGCAAAATCAAAGCTAAAAGCAAAGAAAACAAAACAAAACAAAACTCGTCTCAGGAAGAGAGTGCTCCTGAGATTGCAGATGCAATCAATGGAATCTATCATCGTGTGAACAGAAATGTGCACGCTGTCTGTCCAAATATTCTCACAGTCGATGCTGATGAGTAAGCACTCCAAATCACCTTTGCGGGAAGAAAGGGAACTATTTAGAAAAAAAGCCTTTTAGAGGTGTTTGGAAAGTCTCTTCCAGCATTGAGCAGAGACGAGGAGGGATGCCCTTGGGAAGGGACAAAGAGCTCCCAGCCCGCAAGGATGCGCACTTGCTCACTCAAGACCCCGTGCCCTTCTTGGGAAACTCCGTGTTCGACTGAGAAGCAAATAAAAGGCAAATGCGCAGGCACGAACAAACCACAAAATAATGGGCCCACGGTTAGCATGGGCCAGGTACACACTCAGAGCTTGATGTTAAATGGCTTTTATAAATAAACAGCCAGCCCTTGCTAACAAAAAATGTAGGAGACAAGAAACCCGAAGGGACGCGACACTGAACCAGGCGGCTCATAATCACAGTTACGTCAGCAGTGATCCCATCAGCCACCGCCACGGCTGTCAGGACACGAAAATCCCTCATCCGACCAGAGAGGGAAAACAAAGCTCAATTGCTTTTTTTCTCCCTGAATTTCACAATTAGGAAAAACAACCAAAAAAGAAAAAGAAATGTGTTGCTTTGGAAATCTTAAAGGGTACCAGAAGTAGATTTGAAACAGGATATGTGCTTCCAAACCACCAGAGAAAATAAAAACAAAGGAAATGTGCTTAAAAAATATATAAAGGAAGCAGTAAAAGCATACCAAAGGAGGGAGCATAAAACAAGACGATAGAATTAAGAATAAAAATAGAAATTACTATATATATACATATAAAACACACACATACACATATATACAAAACCACTCAGCTTAGGTTAAGCAAGAGAATTCCATCTAGTCAACATAAAAACCCACTTAAAGCAGAGCAGATATCGAAAGATGCCAAGGAAAACTGGGCACAGGAATCCCCTCCCTCCGCTGCAGCCCGGAGAGAGGCCCGCTCTAAGCGATTGCAAAGACTGTGTTCATAAAAATCAGCACTCGGTGCGAGCACATAAAGAGGAAGACATTGCTATGATTGATGAAAGGTGCAATTAGCAATAAGGGCATCGTGCGGAAAGCTGCCTGTGGGTCACGTAAGAATAAGAAAGAAAGCAAAACAAATAAAATAAAAAATAAATAAAGCAAAGGCTCCCGGGAAGCTGGCAGATGGGGCGTGGAGCTGGCACTGACTACCCTCTGGGAATGGACAAAAAGGCCCAGCGTGGAGGAAGAGCCACAGTGACTGACGAATCAGAGAAGCAACTTCAGCCCCGAGAAAGGTGGGGGACACGCCCATCCCCCTCCCTCCCTGGACTGAGTTAGAGAGGGTGCAGTGTCTCCTAACCCAGGAGAAGGCTCAACCCCTGGAGGTTTGCGAGGTGGTCGAGTCAGCCTAGGACCAGCTCTGGACGCCTCTCCCTGAGCCTGCGTGTTGGGACTGCGTGCTGGCTGGCTGCGTGCACAGAGGAGGAGCGGCTGGAATCAGAGCGGGGGGGCAGGGGTCTGCACGTTGGGTGCAGGATGCCCCCAGGCAGCATTTAGGAAGCTCAGGACCGCTTGCCTTTCTGTGGGCATTGTCCAAGTCTGCTGCACTGACAACCTTAAATCACTACTAAGAACGTTCTGGAAGGAACGGCCTGAATGCCGCACAGCTCTCGGTCCCTTCTAAGGGACCCGTGGGCAGAGCTGGATGGAGGTGGCGTTCCCCTGAGCCGCAGTGCCCGGGAATGTGCCAGGCTTTGCCAGGGAGGACGGGGGTCCCCGCAGCAGGAAGTGGACAAGGAGAAGTAGTGAATTCTCTCTCCTGGGTCTGTGTTTTTGCTGGGCCTTGGAGGCAGGGAGGCAGGAAGAGAATGTGGCAAGAGGCAGGGCACCTGGGGTAGGGCCCACGCCCAGCCTTCCCCATGTGTGCAGCGTGGGTGGTCCCCTCGCCCCCCCCCCCCCCCCCATGCAGTCAGTCCACCGTCCTCTGCTGAATCTCACATGTGCAGGGCAGGCCCCGAGATGTCTGGGTCACCTCCTCTCGCCATCGGCGTTCGGGGCCAATGGGAAAGGAGCTGTTTGTTTTCTTTTGTTTCAACATCTTCAGGTTTGCGCAAGGCTATGAACGGGATATTGGAGCCGCAGGGGTCTCCCAGTGACCCACAGGGCCCCCCAGCCCACGCCAGCTCTGCCCATCGGAATCCCAGCTGTGTTTCCTCTATGATCCCACGCAAGCACCCTTGGAAAGAGCAGAGCTAGGTTCTGTCAATAAAATGAACGTGCCCTTGGCTTTTCCATGTTACAGCAGAGCCAGCACCGTGGCCCTCTGCAGTGCACACGCGTCTTCTGCCACCCACAGGAGGCCGCAGCGTGGCATCTGCTCCTCGGGTCTCTCCCCGCTTTGCATTGCCGGGCTCCCTGACAAAGGCTTGCGTTTGCCGATGCACACGCATAGGGGGCGCCCTGACCAGCATCTCTCTACTGCAAACTTGGTGCCCGTGCTGGTAGCACGGGTGGATACCATCAGGTATCCATTTTGCTATTTAATTATTTTAACTGAAGAGGCACAGAGCGAGAGCGAGAGAGAGGGAGAGACTGCAAGAGAGAGCGCCTATTGGCTACTCTGCTCCTCAAATATCCCTGCTGGCTGTGGTTGGGGCAGGACCAGAGCCAGCAGCTGAGAGTTTGTACAGGTCTCCTATGGGGGAGGCTGGAGCCCGGTTACCTGAAGGTCTGTGTTGGCAACCTGCTGAGGTTAGGAGCAGCAGGGGCTGGGGATGGAACCCCAGGTGTCTGACATGTGGACGTCTTAGCCACTATCCTCAGGGTCTTCTCTGAACCATTGCTGGAAACACCGCCCCCTGCTAGGCACCAGCCCCCCCCCCGCCCCGCCCACTACCCCTTGGACAGCTGCCGCCCAGTTCCTCCCTTGTCGCCAAGCGCTGTACCATGAAATGCTTCCTCCTGTCGCATTCCACAGAGCCTGGGACCCCGGGGTCACCCTGCCCATAAAACTCTGCCTTGCAGACTTGGTCACTCCCAGGCTGGGCTTCCACTTCCCCGTTCTTGAGTGGGTTTCCAGGAACTCCACACTTGGCTCCTGGCTTTGGGTAAACCTGAGTATTCCTGGGTTGGGGGGTGGGATGGGGGTGCTTCTATAATATCCTCTACCTGGTGCTACCCCACCTCCTGGTTCCCTTGCTGGATTGTGACCTCTGCGAGGGCAGTGACCATCTGTGTTACCCTGTGTACGCCCCTCCTCCTTAGGGGGACCCCCCCTCAACCGGGATTTTCCCCCTGTGCCCCCACACAGGCCCCTTGTGAGGACAGCAGCTCCTGAGTGTCACACACCTGCTCTCACATAGAGCCCCCTGGACCACTGCTGGGGGAGAAAGATGGGGGGGGGGTCCCTTCTCTGGGACCTGAGACCCATGGAGGCTTGGTAGAGGTGTGGTCTGTTATTCTGCAGTGTCAGTTACGTTCGGTTCAATTTTTAAGCCTTTTACTTAAAAAACAAAATTAAAACAAACAGGAGTATGTTACAGAGTAGAAGCCAGGCTTGGGGAACGTTTAAAGATATTTTACATAAAGATATTTTACATAAAGTGACACGCCCAGGAGCTCCCTGGCTGTGTGACCTGGGAGCCTTCTGGAAGGATGAGATCTGTTCCCTGAGGCAGGGGGAAGGTTGTCCCTGGTCAAATGTCCGGCCAGTGTCTGGACAACATCCTCGGCCATGCCCCGTGGGCCCCTCGGCCTGGCGGGCGCTTCCTCCGGGCCGTGCTCCGGCCACGCTCTCTGCCGGCAATCTTCGGTTTTTGTCTGTGATCAGAGTTGCCTCTGCTAAGCCTCCTTTGCCCCTTGCCCTTTCTCTGTGACACTCAGATGTCCACTCCTCCAGGTGTGGCTTCTCTCTGAAACAACTCGCAGCTCTCTCTGCGTGGAGTGAAGTAGCATCCCCTCCCCCTTTTGTGCCCGTGTATCCCCCCGCCCACCTTCTCAACAAAGCCCTGTGGGTGAAGATACCACCGCAGTCGGTCCAAGTCTGGGGAAACCACCTCCGGGAGGCACAGGGTCCAGCCTGCTTGCTGTGGCTTTGCCATCATGGGCAGGACAGGACAGAGTGACCTGGGCAGGAGAAACAGAGGGAGAGGGAGTAGGAGCGCGTGCGCGCATGTGCGCACGAGAGAGCGAGAGAAAGAGAGAGAGAGAGAGAGAATGTCTTCCATCTGCTGGTTCACTCTCTAAATGGTCACAAAAGCTGGGGCTGGCCCAGGCTGAAGCCAGGAGCCAGGAGCTTCTTCTAGGTCTTCCACGCAGGTGCAGGGGCCCAAGCACTTGGACCATCTTCTGCTGCTTTCCCAGATACATTAGTAGGAAGTGGGATTGGGAGTGGAGCAGCTGGGATTTGAACGAGCCCTCATATAGGATTCCAGCATCCTAGCTGGCAGCTTAACCCACAGCACCACAACGCCGGCCCCCTGGGAAGCTAACTCCTGCTCATCTCCAGACTGTAGGGTAATGGGGACAGGTTCCCCCTCCGCCCCCAGCTCTAAGGCTTCCATGATATCCAACAGGATGCCTCTTCCAAGACACTCAGTGCACCTCTTGGGAAGGACTAATTCTCCCGCCCCTCGGGATGGACCCACGCCAGCACCACCACCACCACCACCACCACCAGCTCAGCCTCCTCAGTGCCATCGTTTCTCCGTCACGTGGCTTCTGGCCTCAGAGCCGCCTTGCTCTGTCTTCACAGAGTCCCAGAACGACCCACAGAAGCCTGGTTTACATGGACCAGTAGGGAGTGACGGATGCTGGGCCTGGGTGAAGCCACCAGTGGAGAGCCACTCATTCTTCTTGGGAGCAGGAGGAGAGCAGAGAGCATCATCTCCAAAGAGATGAGACTGGGACCATTGAGAAGTGTGCAGGTGGCCATCTGGACAGCCCGGGCCGCCCCCGCGCTCCTGTCTCAGCCAGCAGGGGTCTCCTCTGTCGCTGGGTGCGCGTGCGCGGTGCCCAGGGTGGCAGAGGAGGTGAGGCCGTCTGCAGACCGGCCGTGGAGCGCGGCTGGAGGTGGCTTCTCACAGGGCCGGGGCGTCTGCGGGGAATTCCCCTGCCCGAGGTCCCCGGGGCGGTGACCTCATCATGCCCGGTCTCATTGTGAGGTGTCTGGAGTGTGTGAGTGTGAACTTTCTTTATGTGCAGGAAGCAAAGGAAGGAAAGTGAATTTCAGAGAACAATGGCGCTCTTTGAAACGGGTCAGACCTGGAACAAAAGTAGGCCGGCGTGGTCCGTTTTTTCTGCTTATTTGGAAAGAGTGGTGCTGAACGGCTCTGACCGGCTCCCTCGGACAGAGCTGGGCCCTCCTGGAGCCTGTGAAGCTGGGGATTGTGGGAACACTTGGGAAAATGAGCCCCTTGCAGGCTGGAGCTCAGGTCCCTTTGGACCACGGCCTTGATCTTGTTGCCCCGTTTCAATGCGTCCTCACCAGTGGGTCACGTGTGGCTGATGTCCCAACAGGCTGAGACATTGTTGCCTCCCTACACTTTCAGTGCTACGGTCTTACCTAGGAGCATTGGATGCCCAATGGCTCAACAACATGGAGTGAAGACAGAGACTGGAGGGTGGGTGGGGCCGGCGCTGTGGTGCAGTGGGCTAATGGTCACCTACAGTACCAGCATCCCATATGGGCGCTGATTCGAGTCCCGGCTGCTCCACTTCTGATCCAGCTCTCTGCTAATGCCCCTGGGAAAGCAGCAGAAGATGGCCCAAGTGCTTGGGCCCCTGCACCCACTTGGGAGACCCGGAAGAAGCTCTTGGCTCCTGGCTTCTGATTGGCCCAGCTCAGGCCATTGAGGCCATTTGGGGAGTGAACCAATGGATGGTCTTGCTCTGCTGTGGCTGGACGGGGCTTAAATGAGTGCCCCTGGGGGCTGGCTCATGTCCTCAGGGTGGTGGTATTGGGAGGAAGGACTGCTGGGAGGTGCTTAAGTCTCCAGGACACTGCAAGGGAATGCTGGTCCCCAGGAGTGAGTTGTGGGGAGAACGAATTGTCACAAAAGCCCATGGCCGTCCCCAAGTCTCTGCTTCCTATTCTGAGATGTGACCGCTCATCTACAATGGCTCCCGATGCAGTGAGGTGCTTATGGGACCCCTTGAGTCTCCAGGGATGTGCCCTAAGGAAACCTCTTTCTTTAACAAAGGCAGCCTGCCCCAGGTATCTCCTTACAGTCCTAAAGACCCAGCAAACCCAGGCTCTGCACGGTCACCCAGCAGCTGATCCCAATAAACGGGCTTGGAGAGAGAGAGAGAAGCCAGTGGCCTCAGGGTTAGGTTTTTTAGGGGCAGAGGATCCACAAAACAGGGAAATGGTCACCTTGGGAGAAGAGAAACATCCTCCCAACATCCAAACTCAACAGATTGGCCCTTGGGGTCAGCCTTGCACTCTTGTAGTGGGAAAACTACCTCATGTCAGAATGTCCTTGTCTGAACACGGTGAGCAGATAATCCTCAGACCCCTCGGGGACAGGGGCCATCAATTGTTCCCGTCACCTTCTGCCCTTAGAAAGCGCAGACTTTTGGAAAATTGTCTTTGGCTCCTTGGATTCAGGCTCCGAGGGGAGGGTAGCCTTGCTGTGAGTCAGAAGGAATGCATGCTCTCCTCAGGCCCCAGTGGCCCCAGCTCCGGGCCTCAATGTTTGCGTCTTGCTGGGGTTACACTGGACCCTTCACCTCCCCTTGTGAACGGGGAGGCGTGCCTGTGCGCACTGGAAACGCGCTCTTGGCTGCGGCTGCTTTGTCCGTCTCTCTGTGCCCAGAGAGATTTGAGATTTAGGAGTCTTGAGGTTTCATTGTGAAAAGGAGAATCCTGTGTGGTTGGAGAAGGCGAGTCACTTTGAGTAATTCAAACCCTCATTCATCCAAACACAAAGTCGAGCCCCTCTTAGCAAATGGGCTCCCCTGCGATAAAGCCTCGAGCAAAGATCTGTTGTCTGCTCTGTGCACTTTGTATCCAGCAAGCTCGACCATCGTGTCTCCAAGTCAGCTTGGCCCTGCTGGTGCCTCTCCTTAGGTGTGCATGCATGTGGGTTGCACATGCGTGCAGGTGCGTGTGCACATGGGCGTGTGCGTGTGCATGGGGTCATGCGGGAGGCAGGAAAGGCGCCAGCTGTTTACAGAGCCCTGCAGCAAATGAGGCTCAGGGATAATTAAGAGAAATCTCCCTTGGCAGCCATGTGCCTCCTTGGGTCTGCTTCTCATTTTGGACAATTGGAAAAGGCAATCACTCACGTTTTATTGATGCCAAAGAGGTTTTCACAGTCATCAATATGGCCTTGCAAAAAAACACCCGAAGCTGTTGACATCTTATTTCTGGGGGTTTTTCTTTCGGGTAATTATGAGCCTTCCAGCATCATATATTTTTGAAATAAGGCAGTTCCACACTCTGTAACTGAGCGTCTCCCGAGCACTGCGTGCTGTTGACGTCGGTGCATCTGTGTGCCTGTGAAATCGTTGCAGATTTCTGCCTCTGCTCTTGACGGTACTCAAAGCGGGCACGGATAAAATGCAGATGATACATGAATGCTTTCAGTTATTATTTTTTTTAGCATTATGGTTATCTGTGGAGGATCCGTTCCTGGGCCGATGCAGAACTTGCCTGCTCTCTGACTGTTAATTCGGTCTTGGCGCTGTTTTGTTCTCTCTCTTGCACTGGCCTTGGCTGGGACTCCCAGTGGGCGGAAGTTCATTGCCCAGCTTGTTCAGGGGCTTCCACAGGCCCCTGGGTACTCGGGTATCTGCTAGGGCTCCCAGGGAGTGCTCACCGCCTGCCCTGCCTCTCCACTCGCCCAGAGCCAGCTGCTGGCCCTGTGCTCTCCGCACGCCAGGTGGCTGAGCTCCTGAGGGTGGGGGGAGCCAGGCTGATCTCATGGAGGGGTTGGAGACCAGGTGGTCAGGAAGCTGAGTCACAGTGGCAGCCTCTGGCTGCTCTCAGTCCCCACGGGCCGGGGGGAAGGCAGGGGAGCTCATTAGGGCAGCACCACAGCCGAGCAGGTCATGACCCCTCCAGGAAGGAAATGGCATGACCCCCACGATAATGTTAGCCACGGAGGGACTCCGTGAAAGGCGCCATCGCGAGACAGTTGACGAGAGCGGAGCGGAATTGTGGGATGCCAGCAAGTCTTTTTTTCTTTCAGACCTGTCACTTGCTTTCTGTTATCCCTACAGCCGAAGCCACTTTCAAGGATGCTTCCCCAGGTCCTTGGCTGCCCCCATCCACCTCTGCTGAAATCCAGGTGCACGCCGTGTGCACGCCTACGGCTGCCCTTCTGGACAAGGGGAACTGAAGGGGCAATGGGATGCTCAGAGCTGCAAATGAGTTTCGCAGGATCTAGCCATTTTTCTCCAAGCACCTCGTGCGTCACCACTGACACACCAGGCTGCCGCTGCAGCTGTGCGCGACGCCTGCATCAGGGTCACTGAGCGCCCGCACTCTGGTCCTGTGCTTGCAACACTGTGATCCTGGTGGGTGGTGAGCTCAGAGGTCTTGCAGCGTCTTTGCCAACCCCCAGACCCAGATCTCGGCGCTGCACCCAGCGTGGGCAGCGTGGGAGCCTGGGGGACTTGGGGCAGCGTGGGTGGTCCAGCACAGCTCTGCCCTGCGGTTTAACCGCCGACTTCCTGCCGAGAGGGGCTGCCCTGGTCCGGTGGATGGGCGGAGGTGGAGATGCCTTTGAGTGGCTGACCTGGCAAATCCCTGCTCTGCTGGCTTCCTGGATTCCTGAGGTGCACAAGGACTCTGAGATGGCGTCTGTTCTTGCAAGGTCCCTTGCACGCTGCTCCTGTCCTGTCTTCCTCTTCCCCTCCCAAAGGCGCTCACCAAGTCGCCCACGGAGCCCGTGACTCCCTGCGTCTCCATACCCCCTGACGTCACACCTGTGCACACAAGTCTGGCTGTCTCTCCCTCTCTGTCCCTCTGCCTTACAAAGGGCGGGGTGGGGTGGTGGTGGGTGGTGTTGAGGGCAGCAGGTGAAGCCTCTGCTTGTGACACTGTCATCCCATATCAGAGCGCAGATTGAGTCAAGGCCACTCGGTCTCCTGCCCAGCTCCCTGCTAACACTCCTGGGAAGGCAGCCGAGGATGGCCCAAGTGCTGGGGCCCCTGCACCTGCATGGGAGACTTGACTGGGATGGGGTTCCTGGCTCCTGACATTGACCTGGACCAGTCCTGGCTGTTTCAGCCATTCGAGAAGTGAGCCAGCAGATGGAAGACCTCTCTCTCTCTCTTTCTCAATCTCATCTCTCATCTCTCTCTGCCTTTCTAAATAAATCAATTAATCTTTTGAAAAGTCTAGACGTATAAAAGAGTATGTTTTCCATACTCTTTTGAGATTTAGTTTTTACTAGGAAGGCAGAGTCATAGAGAGAGAGGGATGGAGGGGAGACAGAGAGAGAGCGAGAGCGAGAGCGAGAGCGAGAGCGAGAGAGAGAGAGCACGAGCTGCCCTGGAGGAGGGGTTGAAAGGCACCTCACTTCAGCTGCTCTGTGCACATTTGTGGTGTGTAGATGCTGTCTCTCCTCTCCTCCCCCTCCCTCCCCTCCCCTCCCCTCCTCTCCACTCCCCACCCCTCCCCTCCCTGCCCCTCTCCTCCCTTCTCTTTCCTCCCCTCCCCTCCTCTTCCCTCCCCTCCCCTCCCCTCTTCAAAGGAATGAGCCGACAGATATGGGACGTGGGCTTGCTAACCCAAGCTCATCCCCACTCTCTCAGGGCCACGGTGTAGTTCCCTGAAGGTCAGGGTCAGGTGCTAAGGACATCATGAACCTGCCTCAGGGCAGACTGCAGAGCAGCACCACAAGGCCAAACCTGGTGCACCCTCTCTGCTTGGCCATGGCCACAGGGGACCAGGAGCAGGGGAGAAGAAGGGGCGGCCCTCATCCTGGGTGAGCCCTGGATGGCAAGGTTTTCCATTCAGTGTGGTGACACTTAAAGCTGCAAATATGCAATTGCCTTGCTGAATCTCAGGGACACTCACATAGAATTAGGTTGTCGTCAGCTACTTTTAAAGACTAGGGTTTATTTGGGATGGAGGGGTCATTGGTTTTAAGCAGCAGAAGATGGCCCAAGTCCTTGGGCCCCTGCACCCATGTGGGAGACCCAGAAGAAGCTCCTGGTTTCAGATCAGACCAGCCCAGCTCTGGCTGTTGCAGCCATCTAGGGAGTGAACCAGCGGATGGAAGACCTTTCTCTCTCTCTCTCTCTCTGCCTCTGCCTTTCAAATGAATAAATCAATCTTTTAAACAAAAAAGAGCCTCTTAAAAACAAGAAACAAAAGAGAGACTGCTGAGCCTCAAATATGTGTGAATTGCAAAGTAATTACACTCAGTGAAACAAGCCTGACCGGAAAAGAAAAAAATAAAAAAGAAAGACAAACAAAGGAAAACGAGTAAGAGCTATTGGTTTGCATTCCACAGCCCTCTCATTCTCTGGGCTTGCTCCCCTGGTGACAAATCCCTTGAGTAAGGTGGTCTGGTCAACGTGAAAATTTCGGTTCCTGGACACAATTACATTTCTTCGGCGCCTCCGAGAGCTTCTGCTGAAACATTTAACGGTGCTATTTGCTCCCCAAGTCCCCGACCGACTCTCCCCACGGAGGCCCCCAGAATACTTCGCTCCGGAAATCAAATACAGCGTTGTCCGGGAGACACCCTGGGTCTCTCACACCTGCTGCTGGCTGGATGGACTGGGGCTCCCAGAGCCTCTGTCTGTACCCGGCTTCCAGCGGGTGGCAAAGCTGGCACCCGCAACAGTCAACGTCAATGTCTTCCGCCATCCACGACAGGTGTCTCCCCAGCCTCCACGGGTGTCTTCTGTTTTCCCTTTGCACCTGCTGCCCTGGCTGTGAGGAAGGGGAGAAGTAACGCCGCTGCCCCCTTGCTCTGGGTTTCCGCGTGACAGCCCCCGTCCCTCTCTCCCTTGAGAATGGGACTATACATCCCTGCCTCATCTAGGCTTAGGGGAGACAGACGCTCCTTCCCTGGCAACTGAGCTGAGTGAGCCCGTGCCCTGTGAACATGGGGATAACACAGGGAGGAGGAGTGGAGCTAGGGGACCCCGCTCCCCCGTCCTGGGGACTCAGGGGAAGCTTCTGCCTTCCTGTAGATGGGGGGATGTTTTCAGGCTCCCCCAGGGCCAGTGATGAGCCGCCCTGAGTGAGTGAGCTCCGGGACATCCATCTGCCTCTGCAGACAACCCCAGGAGTTTCTCTTTCCTATCTGATGACCTGGTTCTCTTGTTTACTGACGCTGGGGATGCCAGCCATCACCCCCGCCTCGGTTAGGGGCCATCTGCCATCACCTGGCAGCTCAGAGGGCTCCAGGTCACAGCCTTAGCCCCGGGGCGTTGGTGTCCACTGTGGGGGTGGGGGGGGCAGCTCCTATCTCACAGGACGGAGGAGCAGCCAGGCGTGGCTCTGCAGAAACAATAATCTGCATAACCAAACCAGGCCCGGTCTCACACTTTATCAGCAGAGGGACAAAGGCGTCCCAGGTTCTCTGCTCTGTCCCATAAACACTGGGCTCCCATGCACAATGGCACGTGCCCCCCCTTCCCTGCTGCCCCCCAGAGTGGCGCCCTGGGACTGCTCTCTGCAGACATTCCCAGGAGGCCCAGACTGAGCACACCCAGGGCGTGGTGGTGGGGGCAGGCTGGGGCTGCACGCGGGTGGGTACTGGGGGTTCCCAAGGGCACTCGGGGGACAGGAGAGAGGGCTGCCTCCTCCTCTCTCTGCAGCTGCTGTGCTGCAAACTGCTGTACCACCCGCTGTGTCTGATCCGGGCACAGGAGGACCCTGTGCCTTCCCCGGGAGGCTCAGGTCTCCCTGTCCCTTGTTGAGTGCTTGCCCTCCCTCCCTCCCTCCCTCCCTCCCTCCCTCCCTCCCTCTCCTCCCTCTCTCTCTCTCCCTCCCTCCCTCCCCTTCCTTTCTTTCTTTCTTTTGATTTATTTATTTATTTGAAAGGCAGAGTCACAGAGAGGCCAAGGCAGAGAAAGAGAGAGAGAGAGAGCGAGAGAGAGAGCGAGAGGTGTCTTCCATCTGCCGGCTCACTCCCTAAATGGCTGCAAAGGTTGGAGCTATGATGATCTGAAGCCAGGAGCCAGGAGCCAGGAGCCAGGAGCTTCTTCCAGGTCTCCCACATAGGTGCAAGGGCCCAAACACTTGGGCCATCTTCCAGTGCTTTCCCAGGGGCATTGGCAGGGAGCTGGATGGGAAGAGGAGCAGCCGGGACTAGAACTGGTACCCACATAGGATGCCAGTGCTGCAGGTGACAGCTTTACCTGCTACACTACTGTGCAGCCACCCCTCCCCGCCCCCCCCCACCCCCCCCCCGCCAAGAAGTATGCAGATAAGGGGGAAGGGATCCTACTACAATTTCACTGCTATCCAAGTGTGTCTGGAGCATTCTGGCCGTGCTTAGAAGCCCTTGCTCGGCTGGGACTCAGTCTCCCCACAAGGAAAGAAAAGGGGTCCCCAGAGTCCCACTATGAGTTTGATTCTGGGCAATCAGAGAAGGCTGGAAAGAAGCTCATCCATTGGCCAATCACCTCCGAGGGGGCGTCCCCACCAGCCAATCACCTCCAAGGGTAGTGCCCTCACTAGCCAATCACCTCCCACTAGGTCCCACCCCTTGAAAGTCCCACCTGTCAATACCATCAGCCTGGGGAGTCCTGAGCTTTGGTGGCAAACTACACGGGCAAGTCATAGCAAGATCTTCCAACTGCAGCATCCTCTGGGTGGAGGCTCCGGACACCCACCCCTCCCGCCTCCCTCTACACACACCATCTGTGCTGTCTGCTCATTTGTGTTGGAGAATAGACATTTTTAAAAATTGAATTTCAGAGATCCAGCTGGCCTTCGTTATAGTGACTCAAGAACCGGGGCACCCCAGCTACAGAACACGAAGGTGCTGTGGTGAGCGAAAGGCTAGGGAGAGCAGGGAGGCGGCGCAGAACTGTGTGCAGGTGCTTGCCTGGGGCCTGAAGCTGGGGTGCCTTCTCCAGCCCACCCAGGCTGACCGCCCGTCCCTTCTTGTTGGCCGCTGGAGTTCGGAGTCAGTTTGGGACGTGTGGCACCTGCTGCATTCTGCTTGCTTGGTCTGCTCTGCGGGGCCGAGTGCAGGAGGCCAGTGCCAACAATGGCTTCCTGTCTTTCTCTGGTCTGACGTGGCCTGATGCTATCTCCGCCCTCCCCCCCCCCCATGCATGTCTGCTCAAATCCTGCACTTGTTCTAATGCGTGTGCTTTCTTCCTGGGAGGACGTTCCTGACTTCACCTGGCTGCACCCCAGTCCCTTTGCACATCCTCGTGAGACCCTTCTCTGAGACTATAGAGCATCACCGTCTTGCCTGCTTGGAGACTTTCCAGTTTCCAGGAGATACCTGGGAGTGACTTCCAGGGACACCTTTGACCCTCGCGCTCGGGGCGTCTCAGACCTGACCTCAGAGCCTCAGATAGCCAAGGCGTTGGCCCTACCAGGTTCCCTTCCCACTCAAGGAGCAGTCACACAGTTGTCTTCCGCCTCCTGGCTGCCTCCCCAGCTTGTCTACCTGTCTTAGATTATCCCAGAGAGTCTAACCTCACACCTTTTACATCTCCTCTGACTCACTGGGCATCCTATCAGCCTGCTGCTAATGAATAGCATAGGCAACAAGGGGAAAAATCCAAGCACACTTTTCTTAGGGATTTGTTTATTTGAAAAGCAGAGAGAGAGAGTGAGAGCGAGAGCGAGAGCGAGCGAGAGAGAGAGAGAATGAGAGAGAGAAGGGAGAGAGAGAGAGAGAGAGAATCTTCCATCTACTGGTTCACTCCCTAAATGGCCACAACAGCTGAGGCTGGCTGGGCGGGGCCAGGACAAGGAGCTGGAACTTCCTCCAGGTCTCCCTCGTGGGTGTCAGGGGCTCAGGCACTTGGGCCATCCTCCGCTGCTTTCCCAGGCACATTAGCAGGGAGCTGGATGGGAAGTGGAGCAGCCGGGACTCGAACCGGTGCTTAAGCACTGGCTTAACTCGCTGGACCACGACACCGGCCCCCAGACTTACTATTTGATGAAAGCATTTCAGGATCGTCAGAAGCCGGAGCGTGCGGGAACTCGAACGCGGCCTCTTGTTAAGGTTGTACTCGAAGACCGCACAATCTTCTAGTAAGGGCTCCCCGCAGCCCCTGTTGTCAGCAAGGTTGAGACCAGAACGGACTTGGGAGTTCTGGGTGCACGAGCACAGGTCCTTTCACGGGGCCTGGGGACAGTGGGTTCTAAAAATGTGCTTTGGAGATGGGGGACTGCGCATGGGGTCCAAACAAGCACTGTGCGTGGGGTCCAAACAAGCAGTTCTGGGCCGGTGCTGCGGCTCACTAGGCTAATCCTCCGCCTGCGGCGCCGGCACACCGGGTTCTAGTCCCGGTCACGGCGCTGGATTCTGTCCTGGTTGCCCCTCTTCCAGGCCAGCTCTCTGCTATGGCCCGGGAAGGCAGTGGAGGATGGCCCAAGTGCTTGGGCCCTGCACCCCATGGGAGACCAGGAGAAGCACCTGGCTCCTGGCTTCAGATCAGCGCAGCACGCTGGCCGTAGTGGCCATTTCGGGGGTGAACCAACGGAAGGAAGACCTTTCTCTCTGTCTCTCTCTCTCTCTCACTGTCTAACTCTGCCTGTCAAAAAAAAAAAAAAAAAAAAAAAAAAAAGAATGTTATCACAAACAAGCGATTCTGGTCCTCACAGTAACCGAAAAGAACCCAGACTGCAGTGAGCCTGGAGCTCGACAGGGCGAGCTCTGAGCCTAACTGGCGGCAGCAGTGAACACAGCAGAGCAGAGCCGGACCCGGGCGCACGCCCACACACAGCTCAGCCTACCCCTGCATCCCCACAGCCCTTGCCCACCTGCCCTCCACTGACTCAGCTCGGGGAGGCGGCCACGGTTGGGAGCCCACTCGGGAAGAGTGGCGTGGCAGGCCCCTTCCTGTGTGGCAAGGCCCTAAGTTATGGGGTGAACTTGAGCCCCTCTCCTGCGTAGGTTAAGTAAGTCCTGTGAGCCCCAGGACCTTGGGATGTGACCGCCTAGGGAGACGGGGCCTTTAAACAGCTGAGTAAGGGGCCAGCGCTGTGGCCTAGTGCACTAAGCCTCTGCCTGCGGTGCCGGCATCCCATAGGGGCACAAGTTCGAGTCCCAGCTGCTCCACTTCTGATCCAGCTCTCTGCTATGGCCTGGGAGAACAGTGGAAGATGGCCCAAGTCCTTGGGCCCCTGTACCTGCAGGGGAGACCTGGAGGAAGCTCCTGGCTTCAGATCGGCCAGTCTCTGGCTGTTGCAGCCATTTGGGGAGTGAAACAGCGGATGGAAGATCTCTCCGTCTCTGTAACTCTACCTCTTAAATAAGTAAATCTTAAAAAAAAAAAAAAAAAAAGAGGCAAGAGAGCTAAAATGAGGTCAGAGAGGTGGGCCCTGACCCAGTGGGATCTGTTTCCTTCTAAGCAGGGGAGATGCGGCGCAGACACACCCAGAGGGCACAGCGGGGACACGGGAGCCCCGCCCCGAGGAGAGAGGCCCTGGAGAAGCCTCAGGAGCTCCAGAGAGATTTCTGCTGTGCAGGTCGCCCTACTGCGGGGGAGGGGAGCGGGGGAGAGGAGAGAGAGAGGGAGGGGAGAGAGAGGGAGGGAGAGGGGGGAGAGAGAGGGAGGGAGAGAGAGGGAGGGAGAGAGAGGGAGGGAGAGGGAGGGAGAGAGAGGGAGAGAGAGAGAGAGGGAGAGAGGGAGGGAGAGAGAGGGAGGGAGAGAGGGGGGGAGAGAGAGGGAGAGGGGGGGAGAGAGAGGGAGGGAAGAGAGGGAGAGAGAGAGGGAGAGAGAGGGAGAGAGAGACAGAGAGAGAGAGGGGAGAGGAGAGGGAGGAGGAGGGAGAGAGAGAGGAGAGAGATGGGGAGAGAGAGAGAGAGGGAGGGGGGGAGAGAGAGGGAGGGGGGAGAGAGAGGGAGGGGAGAGAGGGAGGGAGAGAGAGGGAGAGAGAGGGAGAGGAGAGAGAGAAGAGAGAGAGAGGAGAGAGACGGAGAGAGAGACAGAGAGAGAGAGGGGAGAGGAGAGGGAGGAGGAGGGAGAGAGAGAGGAGAGAGATGGGGAGAGAGAGAGAGAGAGGGAGGGGGGGAGAGAGAGGGAGAGAGAGAGGGAGGGAGAGAGAGAGGGAGAGAGAGAGGGAGGGGAGAGAGGGAGGGGAGAGAGAGAGAGGGAGAGAGAGGGAGAGAGAGAGAGAGGGAGGGGAGAGAGAGAAGAGAGAGAGAGGAGAGAGACGGAGAGAGAGAGGGAGAGAGGGAGGGGAGAGAGAGGGAGGGGAGAGAGAGGGAGGGGAGAGAGAGGGAGGGAGGGAGGGAGAGAGAGGGAGAGAGAGAGGGAGGGAGAGAGAGAGGGGGAGAGAGGGAGGGGAGAGAGAGAGAGAGGGAGAGAGAGGGAGAGAGAGAGAGGGAGGGGAGAGAGAGAAGAGAGAGAGAGGAGAGAGACAGAGAGAGAGACAGAGAGAGAGAGGGGAGAGGAGAGGGAGGAGGAGGGAGGAGGAGGGGGGAGTAGAGAGAAAGAGAGAGGAGAGAGAGGGGGAGGGGGAGAGGGGGAGGGGGAGAGGGGGGAAGAGGGGAGAGGGAGGACAAAGAGCAGGGGGGGAGAGAGAGAGGAGGGGGAGGGAGAGCAAGAGAATCTTTTGCTCACTAATTCACTCCCCAGATGGCCGAATGCTTCATGAGATGAATTAAAAACTAATGTTGACACTTAGCTAAGCTTAGACCAAAAAAAAAAAGGAAAACATAAAATCTCCAAGTGACCAGCAAGGCGGCTGATGGACAGTAACCTCTGGGGCAGAGGCTGGGGGGGGGGCACTGGGGAGGGGTCCCACTCTGTGTAGGATGAGAAGCAAGGGAGGGACCCTAGTAGGGCTGGGGGTGGCTGGGGGCTGGAAGCAGAGGCCCCTGCATAATGGCTGGAGCTGCGCCTAAGCATCCCTTCCTTTTCAGAGAAACCAAAAACTCAAGAATCGTGTCAGAACAGCTGCTATGAGGAATCAGAGAGGCAGCAGGGGGAGCTTTTTTTTTTTTAAAAAAAATTAATTAATTTATTTGGAAGTCAGGAGAATAGGAGAGGCAGAGAGAGAGAGAGAGAGAGAGAGAGGTCTTCCACCCGCTGGTTCACTCTCCAATTGGCCTCAACAGCCAGAGCTGCACCGATCCAAAGCCAGGAGCCAGGAGCTTCTGGATCTCCCACTGGGTGCAGGGGCCCAAGGACTTGGGCCATCTTCCACTGCTTTTGCCTGTTCGAGACCTGGCTGCTCCACTTCTGATCCAGCTCTCTGCTATGGCCTGGGAAAGCAGCAGAAGATGGCCCAAGTCCTTGGGCCCCTGGACCCGTGTGGGAGACCCAAAGGAAGCTCCTGGCTCCTGCCTTCGGATCAGCCCAGCTCTGGCCAGTGTGGCCATCTGGGGAGTGAACCAGCAGATGGAAGACCTCTCTCTCGGTCTCGCCTCTCTGTGACTCAAGCTGTCCCTTGTGACACTAATTCCACTAAGAGCAGTAGCGCGTCCTCAGAGCACCTTCTCCCCCTCACCTGGGGAAGGTGCAGACCACAGGCCACATGTGGCGCTTGTTGCTGTGAGAGCTGTGGCAGAGCTGGGCCAACAGCAGTCACAGGGTCGCTCAGGAGCGGCTCACCTCACCGCCCTGCTGCTCCGTGGCTCTTGGCAAAGCATATAACTTCTTTAGCCTCATTTTGCATCCGTGTAATGGCCTAACAGCAGCCAATAAGAGATGAGAGTGTTTTAAAGAAAATGGAACTCAAAAATAAGTATATTTTGGTGCAAAATCATTTGAAATCCATGCAGTGTTTTTTTGGTCATATGCATTTTCCATAAATTTGTGAAAACCCCTTGTGTGTGTGGATTTCAGTGTCTTTCCACACCACAATAAACTGATTTTTAATTTCACTTCCCACAAACTTTCCAAAATGCCTCATATTGCATTTTCAGTGCCCAGCGTGGTGAGAACCTCTTGCGGAAACGGGCTACTTTCATTGTCATTACCCGAATGTCCCCTCCCTATGTCAAGTCATTTGAATATATTAGTATTCTTTCAATATTTATTTATTTATTTATTTATTTAGTAGAGTATCAGAGAGAGAGAGAGAAAGAGAGGGTCTTCCATCTGTTGGTTCACTCCCCAAATGGCCACAATGTTCAGGGCTGGGTCAGGCTGAAGCCAGGAGCCTGGGACTCCATCTGGGTCTCCCAAGCACTTGGGCCATCTTCCACTGCTTTCCCAGGTGCATTAGCAGGGAGCTGGATCAGAAGAGGAGGAGCCCGGACTCGAACTGGTGCTCTGAGACAGGTTTAACCTGCTATACCACAACACCAGCCCTTGGAGTATATTATCACACACCAAAATCGCTTGTTTTAATTTCATCAACTGTGTTCTTTGAAAGAATCTGGACTTGGGCCGGCGCTGCGGCTCACTAGGCTAATCCTCTGCCTGCGGCGCCGGCACCCTGGCTTCTAGTCCCAGTTGGGGCGCTGGATTCTGTCCTGGTCGCTCCTCTTCCAGTCCAGCTCTCTGCTGTGGCCCGGGAGTGCAGTGGAGGATGGCCCAGGTCCTTGGGCCCTGCACCCCATGGGAGACCAGGAGGAGGCACCTGGCTCCTGGCTTTGGATTGGCGCAGTGCGCCGGCCACATTGAGCCACTTGGGGGCTGAACCAACGGAAAAAGGAAGACCTTTCTCTCTGTCTCTCTCTCTCACTAACTCTGCCTGTCAAAAAAAAAAAAAAAAAAAAAAAGCATGTGTAAAAATTAAAAAAAAAAAATCTGGACTCTGAGGTAAATATTTGTGTCCGGTATTTCTATGAGTATTAAGATGTTTTCTGTGTATTTTATTACAACATCAATTTAGGTACTGTTATTTATGGTATAATAATTCATGATGTGATTAAGGTGCTTTATTTATGCAGATGATGTGAGGGACCCCTGTGGGTCCCAAGGTCAGCAGGCCTGGCCACGCCCCACTCTCTGAGCCCTTGGGGCCCTTGGTCAGACTCCTGGGGTTCAACACGGAGTCTCTACTTGGACACTGCCCCCGGAACTTCTGGCCTTTGTGATCCAGTCTGCAATTTCACACACACTTTGTAGCTTCGAAACGCCAAAGATGGCATCCTAGGCTGTGTAGGCAGGGTGACCAGTTGTCCAATATTTTCTTCCGCTTGGTTGATAGGAATCAGCTAGAGACGTTTAGGGATCACCAGTCTGGTTAGTTGTACTGCTTGCCTTTGTCATCCATCCGAGGTGATGCTAGTCCTGAACCTCGCTCCAGGATCCTGGTTTCAGAAATTGCCGTAGGAAACCACAGCTGCAGTTGGAGACAAAAATCCATCATATGGCAACCTGGCTCCCCCCAAAGAAGCTGACAAATCATTCTCCTTCCAGACCGAGACATTCCAGGCCCCATCACAGCCTCAACGTGCTTTTTCTGTTTGGTCAATCAGAGTTCAATGACTCCGGGCATTTTTTTTTTTTTTTTTGAGTTTTATGAGCAGGAAAAAAATAAACCTTTTCAACTTGAAAAATAAATGGAAGCCATTCTTTCTGGTGGAAGATAAGCCTCCGAGATGTGACCTCTCCAGGTCCACGCTACCCAGACGGACCCAAGTGGATCGCTTTCCGGCAGAACAGTCTGTGGGGGTGCAAGCAAGTCAAGTCACAGAGAAAATGTTAAGTGATGGAAGAAGAGAAAATATTTGTAAGACAAGCAAACGTTGGAGCCAATTATTCGCCTGGATTTCCTGTCTCCCAGTCCACTTCCAGGCTTCCGCGAGATTTAGAATGTGTCGTAACATTAGTAAGCCAATTAGTTTGGCTGAACACATCACATAGCGATTGGATTTAGAAGCAGGAACGGTCGTAGTGGCTAAAAAAATAAGTTTCCCTAGGGACGGGCTAATTTGATATCCGCTAGGGCAAGACAGATTTGTGTGAAGCCTTGCACAAACAAACCCAAACGGCGCTTTTTCCCTTGGTGGATCCCTTTGGTCATCAACCTACCGGGTTCTGGAAATGGACCATTATGCAAATTCATCAAACACAGCTCGACCCTTTCACCTTGGGATGTTTGTAATTCTTCCCCTTGGGAACAGGGTGCCTATGACAAAACAATGGATAGGTGGGGGACAGAGGATGCCTACCACGAGGGCGTGGCGTGGAGAAGGGGGTACCTTAGCCAACATGTAAAGGCTTCTCAAAGTTGACATTGCGTTCTCCTCTTACGTGAGTATTTATAGAACGCTTGCTGTGAGCTGGGCACCGTCAGTATCTCGCTCGCGTTTCCAACGTGACTCCGCTATGACAGCTCCACCAAGGAGCATGCAGCCAAAGTGGCATTCAAGGTCACTTTGTTGTCTTTCCTGGCATTGTGAGAAAGTCTCCCCGCCTGCAGGCTCAGAGCTAGCGGTCAGACGACCAAGGAGAGACTTCCAGGAGACGCCAGGAAAAACATTGGGGGAGATTGGGGAGCAAAAGAAAAGACAAACCGTAAGAACAACAACTGGGGAAAACAAGCAAAATATGCCCGAGGCACAGCACAGAACCCAGGGGCCCAATAAACTTTTCAGCAATGTGAAGAACGCGCGGGACAGGGCGTCTTGGGAAATTCCCACATTTCCAAGGCTGAGCCGCAGGGGAACTCGGGGAGTGACCACAGCGCTCTAGGAAACAGATGCAATAGGGCAGAGGCATGGCGGAGGGGCCCCAGGGACAGGACGCCGGGGCTCCAGCACCTGAGGAGGACGCTGAGGGTCCCCGCGGGAAGCCCGGAGAAACCCAGAGGCCCCCCACCCCCGGTAGAAACGCAGGAGAGGGGTGGTGCTTGTCTTTGTGGTCAGGACGCCCACGGCCCCACAGACAGCCTGGGTTCAGTTCCCAGCTCCGGCTGGCTCCCGGGGCTGCCCCTGGGACGCGGAAGCGATGGATCACGGGCCTTCCCGCCACTGATGTGGGAGATTTGAATTAAGTTCCTGGCTCCTGGCTGCAGCCCTGGCCAGCAGTGGCCACTGTAGGCATTTGGCGAGGAACAGAGCTCCGTGTGACTGCGGGGTTGGGAGACTGCTGGACGCCCTCTGCAGAGGGGAGGCTCTGTCTCTCAAACAACCGAACCAACAAGCAAGGAAAACTGGAAGCCAAGGCCCAAGACAAAAGGCCTAAGCCCGTGCTTCCAGGAGAGTCGATACGCAGTAGTCGACCCACAGACCCAGCAGCGGACGGGGCTAAGGGAATCAGAAGCTGACGCCTTTCCAGGACCAGCCCCTCTCCCTTCCCCAACCCCAATGCCCCCTGGGATTCAGATTTTTTTCTTTTTTGATTGCTTAAGATTCAAAAGCACGATCTGATGTGCATGCTTGATAAACTACGTATTTTGATGCTTGATTCTGTGAATGATTTTTTTTTTAAAGATTTATTTATTTATTTGAAAGTCAGAGTTACAGAGAGAGAGAAGGAGAGGAGAGGAGAGGAGAGAGGTCTTCCATCTGCTGGTTCACTCCCCAATTGTCCATAATGGCCGGAGCTGAGCCGATCTGAAGCCAGGAGCCAGGAGCCAGGAGCTTCTTCTGGGTCTCCCATGTAGGTGCAGGGGTCCAAGGACTTGGGCCATCTTCTACTGCTTTTCCAGGCCATAGCAGAGAGCTGGATCGGAAGTGGAGCAGCCAGGTCTCGAACAGGCGCCCATATGGGATGCCGGCACTGCAGGTGGTGGCTTTACCTGCTACACCACAGCACCGGCCCCACCACAGACTCTTTAACGATGAGCTGAAACGGTCTGGGCTTGGAATGACAGAAATTTCTCCCCTCGCTCTCGCACTGGCCAGCAAAGGGATCTGTGATGATTCTGCTGCTCCAAGCTCCACGCCTGTGCCTCCTGGGAGGAGATGAAGTCTGCCCAGAGCTGCAGACCTACTGTGCGGATGGATGCTGTGACGCTGTGGCTCTCTGGCTCTGCCCTGCAGGTTTCGCTCCATTGGCTGATATTCCCTGAGTCACATGCCCTTTGCCTGGGACCTATACCATTCTTTTTCTAGCTCCCACGTCTAGTACCATCCAGTGCTCCCCAAGCCCTGCCCCCATGACCCTGCACCCTCTGCTGCTGGAATCTGCACCCTTCCCCCAGCTGCAGTGGGGGTGACCAATCCCCACAGCTCTGACTGCCCAGAGATGCTTGGGATGGGTAGGAGATGCCCTCGCCCCCTTCCATAGCCTCATTCATTCCCCACCAAGGGAGTGAAGGGGCTTGGTCTGACGGTCAAAGGCTGGGCCCTTCTTCCAGACTCTGCCCGTGGGTTCATGCACGTTGGTACACACTGGAGTATCTGTCATGGTCCCTTCAAGTCTGAAGTGCTACCTTCTCAAGGATCTCACCCCTGCCCGGTCACCTTGTCCAGTCACCAACCCCATGTCTGACTCTCGATGCTTCTCATCCCTTGCCCTGTTCCATAATTTTTGTGTCAACATAAAGGTATCTATTTGGGGGCAAGAGCTGTGGTGCAGCGGGTTAACACCCTGGCCTGCAGTGCTGGGATCCCATGTGGGTGCCAGTTTGAGACCCAGCTGCTCCACTTCCAATCCAGCTCTCTGCGAATGCCCATGGGAAAGCAGTGGAGGATGGCCCAAGTGCTTGGGCCCCTGCACCTGCATGGGAGACCTGGAAGAAGCTCCCTGACAGGTGCCCCACCTCTACTCCCCCAGGAGGATGTTGCAGGGAGTTGGGTTCTGTTTCCCTTGTCGACCTCTGGGATCTCAGTGCTCCCAGCGTGTGGCTCAGGAGAAGTCCCACAGACAGCTGTTAAATGAGCGATGAGCACAGGCACGCATTTCACAGCTGTGATTGGCGTAATTGAAGAATGCATTCCATCCACGCTGTTGCACGTTATTCTAGAACACTCTAACACGGCTTCAATGGTTAACAGTGATGTGTAATTTGCTCCACATACTCGATGTTTAGGTGAACTTTGTCTCATTTGTAAATAACACTGGTGTTGGGGTGCAGGCGGTTAAGCTGTGGCCTGCGACACGGTGTCCCATATGTGTGCTGGTTCAAGTCCCGGCTGCTCCACTTCTGATCCAGCTCCCTGCTAATGCACCTGGGAAAGCAGTGGAAGATGCCCAAGTGCTTGGGCCTCTGCACTCCTGTGGGAGACCTGGAAGCAGCTTCTGGCTCCTGGCTTTGGCCTGGCCCACCTCAGGCCATTGCTGTCATTTGGGGAGTGAACCCGTGGATGCAGGACCTCTCTCTCTCTGTCTCTCCCTCTCTTTCTGTAATAAATAAAATAAGCTTACAACAAAATAAAAATAGCACTGTTATAAATGTATTTATATATTATTTACTCAATATAAAAATTGTACTAAAAGAAGTATAGAAATAAATAAAACAATAATGATTTTGATGATATTCTGAAATTAAGGTGATATAAGAATGTATCTGATATTAACATTTTAAGAAATTAGTTTTCTCAAGTTAATTAGTTTGTTAATTTGAAAGAAATACAGTATGGATTGGTGGAACAGACAAGGAACAAAGGACATTAACTTTGTTTAGACACAAATGTTGTGTATAATACAGCTATCACGAACAGTGCAGAATGCGTGTTTTTAAAAAGTGAGTTGGTAATTCGTAAGAATATGAAGAAAAATTAATTTAATGAATTCTTCAAATTATACAGCAAAATAAAGTCAATGTAGATACAGTAATAAATATAACTAAGATTAAACAATAATTCTTACGGTGTAGAAATGAATCTTCTAAGAGTCAGGGTAATAGGAAAATAAAAAAAATTGACAAATTTAAGAACCTAAGAAGTTTGCAAAATTCCATTCCATTGCCAGTCACAGTTAAATAAAAGACTCATTACAACCAGGACAGCTATAATTCTGTTTGGCTCTTCTCCAAACCTCTAAACAGTCCGCGAGTTCAGACACGGACAGAGGTTAAGGAAGTTAACAAGACATTTTATTCAAAGTACAGCTGATGAGCACACAGCCAGGCAAACAGAACTCAGCTCAACCTGCTTGCCTGGGACAGTGACGTTGAAACAGTGTCTCGTTAGAAGGCTGCGTTCGTGTTCCCTTCCTTCACCCCACCTGGATTCATGCCATCCTGATTCTCTCGTGCCTCCATTGATCCAAACACGGCTCTCAGTTTGTCCGTTCTCAGTTCAGTCATGGAGGTGCCAAAGACAACAGGAGATGACTGCCAAGAAAACCAACGGGGCCAAGAGCTGGTGCGTGACTGCGCAGTCCTGGGAGACACTAGGACAACATTTGCTTGTTCTTCCTCGGGCAAGGCCAAGCCTCACGGAGGCACTAAGCCAGGAGCGAATCCAGGTCCTGTCCCAGAGCACTGCCTCAGGTTGCCTCGCCTTAGGTTCCTAGATGAAACGCAGACGCGCGGACGTTCTTGCATTTTGCGAGCCTTGGGTGCAGTTATTTGTTGCGGGGAATACATCCAACCCCGGTGGGTGGCTGGGACTCCTGTACTGTCAGGTGGAGGTGGGAAGGTGGCCAGGGCCTGCTTTGAGCCTCAGTCTGCTCCCTCCTGGGCTAGGGGTCTGATGTGTTCAGACCATCTCCACTTGGCCACCTGGCCGTCTCCACTGCCTTCGCAGGGACGAAGATTCTGAGGCTCAGAGGACACGGGAGAAAGGTCACTCAAGCCGACACCTGAAGGCGGCTGTCACTGACACTCTGCTGGTGGTGATGTTTTGGGAGACGGGACCAGGAGATGAGTTTCACGTCCTCTCTGACTGCTACACGGAGGCACCTTCCTGACCGTGGCCCGAGGAAGTGGAGCCGAGCCTAGGTGTGTCCCCACCCCCTCAGAGGCAGCAGTTCTAAGATCAGGGTCCTGAGGGCAGCTGGCGGCCTGGTGTGGGACAACTCAGAGGAGAGGCCCTGGCACAGTGGGCGAAGCCATTGCTTGTGATGCTGTTGGCCCATTTCAGGTCTTGGGTTCGAGTCCCGGCTGCTCCACTTCCAACCCAGCTCCCTGCTAGCATGCATCTGGGAAAGCAGTGGATGCTGGCCCAAGTACTTGGGCCCCTTCACCCATGTAGGAGGCCCAGATGCAATTCCTGGCTGAAGTCTGGCCCAGCCCTGGCTGTGTGGGCATTTGGGGAGTGGATACAAGATCTCTCTCTGTCTCTCTCTTTCTTGCTGTCACTTTACCTTCCAAATAAATAATATGGCTCTATGTGTGCCCAGACAAATCTCTCTCTTGTGACCTGACAGCTGAAGTGGAGATTTTGAGGGGTGGGGGTACAAATCTGGTGCCTGTGAAGAGTGAGCTCCCCAAGGAGGGGAGAGAGAGAGCGAGCGAGCGAGCAAGAGATGAACCACGATCAGAGTGAGAAAGCAAGCACTGAGCTGATTCTCATTCAGAGCTGAGTCCGTGGTACGCTCATTCCTCTTGGCAGGTCGGACCACCCAGGGGGGCTATATTCGCACTGCCGTGCCCATGAAGTCACTATGTAGAGTTTCTTCCAGAAATAGGATTTAAAGAACCGTGGCACCCAGGTTGCAGAGCAAGGCAAAGAGCCTCCCCCCGCCCCCCCGCCAGGTCCTGCCACCACGTTCCCTGGGCCTCCAACTGCCCGGATGTGAACTAAACATGCGTGGTGTGCACCAGTGTCTGGTAAGTGTGGAGCCAGAGCCAGAGCCAGCTGTGGGAGCGGCCAGCCTCTGCTGTCTTCCCGTGCTGGGGATGGAGCGTACTGAACTGTGATCCCTCCCCTACGCCACGCTCGCTCTGGAAACCCAGGAGCAGATGTTCTGGGTCCTTGCTGATTCTGTTATGTGTTCGGGATCATCAAAGAGGCAGTGAGCTTGGTGTGGTTTGCCAAGGAGCACTTTCCCCCAGCACTTTCCAGCCCCAGTGTCTTCTGGGTCAGAGACGTCGGCCATCCTGTGGTGGGATCAGCCTGCTGGGTCCACCGTCCTGAGATGAGCTCCTGAGATCCCACAGGACAGTGTCTTCTCCCCGCCCTCATACCGAAGTGAGGGACACCGCTCTGAGCTTTGGCAGAAACCCTGAGAGAGAGAGAGAGCGAGCGAGTGAGCTGAAGCCTCTGTTCCCAGGCCCACGTGGAAATACCTTGGACAAATCAGTGTCTCTTGCCCACTCCTAAAACTTTAGAGCTGAGTGGTTTGTACGTGTCTCTTCATTCAATCAACAAACACTCAGCCAGCAGCGGTGCTAAGGCCGGGTGCTGCACAGGGCCCTGGAAGAGCAGTGGTGGAGATGGGAGATCCTGTTCTTGCCTTGCTGGGTTCATCTACACTGTGACTCCGTGACTCCTGGGGATTTGGGAACTTGCACAAAAATCCTAGAGGCATGGAGCAGATTTGGATCCTGCTAGTCTTTCCTTCTTCCTGTCAGACCCATAAAGATAAGGAGTGGGGGGCACTCAAACCCTGAGCATTGGTTAAGAACAGTGCTTGGGATATGTAGGGCCATCTAGCTAGCACCTCTGTCCCCTATGGTCCCAGCTGGGCTCAGGGCCTTGTGGACACCTGCAGCATGGCTGGCTCCCGGCCAGCCCTCTAGGCTCAGCTCCTGCTAGCATTCCATTCTCTGAGCCTGGTGTGGCTCAGACACAGGGCTAAACAGCCCCCCAGTTGCCATCAGAAGCTCCTTGTGGATCTTCAAAGGAGGGGTGGGGTCATGGCACAATAGGTTAGTTCTGTGCCTGCAGCACCAGCAATCCATATGGGCGCTGGGTTCGAGTCCCGGCTGCTCTTCTTCCAATCCAGCTCTCTGCTATGGCCTGCGAAAACAGTAGAAGATGGCCCAAGTCCTTGGGCCCCTGCACCTGTGTGGGAGACCTGGAACACGCTCCTGGCTCCTGGCTTCGGATGGACGCAGCTCTGGCTGTTGCGGCCACTTGGGGAGTGAACCAGCAGATGGAAGACTTCTCTCTCTGTCTCCCTCTCACTGTCTGTAGCTCTGCCTCTCAGATAAATAAATACAATCTTTAAAAAAATTAAGGAAAGGCATGGGGAGAAACACAGATGCCCACAGTGAAATCAGCTCAAGGTTTGGGGACTCTGGGGCACCCCAGGAAAGATGTTTGCTGGGTAAATGAAGTGAGCTGTTGGCTCCCCGGAACTCAGAGGGAGTCCATGGCTCAGGCCTGGGTGTGCAGTGTTCCCTGGTCGCACTCTCTCCTCCTGAATCCCTGGGCCCAGGGATGCACCTGTAACACACACACACGCTCCGCACGGCTCTGCTTCTTCCGGGAGCATCCCCCGGCTCCTAGCTGTGGCTTCCACACCCCGGGCCCAGCATTTGCTCTGTCTCCCTGGCCGATGTAGCAAGACCTCCCACAAAACGCCGTCGTGGTCCTCTTTCCTGCTCAGACCCTGCTGAGGCCTCATTCTAGGCGAAAGAAACTGGTGCCTGTGCCTGTCCTGCTGGCTGTCGAGGCCTGGGACGCTGCGAAGGTCTGGGTGGCCGCTGGCTCACGTTGTCCCCTCGCCGAGAAGCTGGTGACACTGCTGTGGTGGCCGAGTGTGTGCTGGGCCGGCTGCCAGGCGCCCGCTCCGCACAGGGCCTTGCCACATCCCCGCTTTCCTGGAATTCAAGGAGTAAGAATGAGACCGGCTCCTGGTGCACTCCCCCAGTGGTTTCTGGCTCCCGCAACAGCATTGTTTTCCCAGGAACTCTGGAGCGACGGAGCTAAGAAACACGGCACGGTCCCTGTGCAAGGGCTGTTTGTCAAGAAAACAAGCAGAGATGAAAGATCCTTTGGGTTTGCTCAGCAGACATTTCAGCGCTGGGAGGAGCGGGTGGGATGGCCATGGAGAGGGTCAGGTTTCCCCAGAAATGCTGACCAACTGGACCGGGGCTGGGGGTGACACTGCTCCCCACACCACCCCACACACGCACACGCCTGCCTCTGCCCCACTGCCTTTGCAAAATTCCTCTAGGAACGAGAAAGACTCCTACTTCCTTTTAGATTTTTTTATAAAATACACTTTTAAGCATACCCACTCCTTTGAGAGAAAGATTTTTTTTTTTTTTTGTAAATAAGAGTCGATTTTTTTTGGATATTAGTTGAGAGTGATTTAAGTTGTGGGTTTGAAAAGTGGAGATCCAATTTGATTTTTTTTTTTTAAAGATTGCTTATTTGACAGGCAGACTCACAGAGAAAGAGAGAGACAGAGAGATAGACACACACACACACACAGAGAGAGAGAGAGAGAGAGAGAAAGAGAGATCTTGTACCTGCTGGTTCACTCCCCAAATGACCAGGGCTGGGCCAGGCTGAAGCCAGGAGCCTGGAACTCCATCTGGGTCTCTGACATGTGTGACAGGGGCCCAAGCACTTGGGCCATCACCTGGTGCCTTCCCAGGGAGCTGGGTGGGAAACAGAGCAGCCAGGACTCGAACCAGCACTCTGATATGGAATGCTGGCGACACAGGGGCTGGCTTAACCCACTGCACCCAGAGCACTGCCCCCACCACCCCAGTTTGATTAAGTGGAGAGAGACGGGCTGTGAGATGCCGGAGCTGCAGCCCTTGTCCCCAGGAGGACACAGGCTGGTGTCTTTCTCGTGTGTGGCTTTTCCCAGCTTCCCTCTGCTCTGGATTGGTGTTGACACCTGCCATCCTCCCGCTGCAAGCTGAAACCAAGGTGAGCAGTGGCGACCTGGACCCCACTTCCTGTGGACGGCTCACAGAGGATACGGTGGGCCCAGCCCCAAGCTGGCCTGGGCCACTGTTCTGGAACTTTCTGAGCGTGCCGACTCACCGTCAGGAAGAGCCCTTCCATCTGCCCTGGTGTTTGAACCTTGAGCCACTCAGTGCCCCAGGGGCAGCTGCACAGGCTGCTGGGAGCCCAGAGCAGGCTGGGGTGCGCCCGTCTGTGCATGCTCCGGCAGCAGGGCGGCCTCGTGTTTTACCCCTGGGAGCCGCCAAGAACAGCGAGGACATCTCAGGATTCTAGCAAAGAGGCTCCGTGTCCCCTGCCACCTGCATCCACACCCAGCTGGCCCCTAGCGCTGGCTGGATGACCTTGGGCCCACAGGAACACACACTTTCTAGGAGAATCCCCCAGTGCGGTGGCTTTGGCGAGCAACACGCCCCATCTTGCCTTCGACGTGAATCCAGACGGCCCGAGCCTCGTTCCCAGACCCAGGGGCTGCGCATGGCTTGACCGTGGTGTTCCCACACTTGGGAGAAGGCAGCCTCAGGCCGGGAACACCTCTGAGCTCTCTCACTGGGCCACCAGCTGATTGGCCCTGTTCTCTTTCCCTTTCACCAACTTGACCTTCCGATGTGAGCCAGGAAATGCCTGGCTTGCTTAAGCTTGTATTTTTCATGGTTATGCAGCAAAAGCCCAGTTTTATGAGCATAGTTGAGCTTATAGCATAGTGAGGCCTCTACCCCCCAAAAAATCCGGCCGGGTTTCCTTCCAGTTTGATGATGAAAATGCTTGGAGGGAGGTGGTCCCCTTGTTGGGGGTGGGGCCTCTGTTTGCTGTGGCCCAGTGGCGAAGCTGGAGGAGATGCTGCACTGACAGGTCCTGTGGGACTCGGCCGCTGAACAACAGTCAGTGACAGGGACAGGAGAGAGAATGGTGGCGGCCGGGACTTGGCAGGGGCCCTGGGGTGTGAGAGTTCCTTCAGCTTTGCAAGATGCAAAGAGTTCTGGGCATGATTCGCCCCAGACTGAGAATGCTGTGTGCCTGCTGACTGCACACACACATCTTGGGGCTGACCTGTGGTGTAGTGGGCTAACCTCTGCCTGCGGTGCCAGCTTCCCGTATGGGCGCTGGTTTGAGTCCCAGGGCTCCACTTCTGATCCAGCTCCCTGCTAATGGCCTGGGAAAGCAGTAGAGGATGGCCCAAGTGCTTGGGCTCCTGCACCCACGTGGGAAGCCCGGAAGAAACTCCTGGCTCCTGGCTTCAGATTGGCCCAACTCCAGCTGTAGCGGCCATTTGGAGAGTGAACCAGCAGATGGAAGACCTCTCTCTCTCTCTTCCCGTCACTCTGCCTCTTAAATAAATCTTTAATTAAAAAATTAATAAAAATACAACAAATCTTTTTTTTTTTTTTTGCCCCACAGTTACAAAGTAGAGAGGGCATTCTGACCAGCCAGACTTCATTTTGCTGAGGGGTTTTCTGAGTCTGCGGGTCCATAGGCTTTGGGGAATCCACGTCTCCAGAGTGCTGGTGCCCAGTCCCGTGATGCTCATGGGTCAGCAGTGTTCATGTACCATCCTGATATAAAATAAAGGGGCACAGGGGCTGGAGCCTGGGGTCTTGTCTGGGTCCTGGCTGGAGCGTGAGCTGGGATCAGGATCTGGTTGCATCAGATGCTCCTGCCAAACGCACTTGCTCGCTCTGCAAGCTGTTGCCAGGAACAGGCTTGGGCCAGCGTTGGATGAGGGAGATGTAGGACAATGCCTTTGTCCCAGGTCACAAGGGTTGTGGGTCTGCTTCTCCAAGTTTGGATGCAGCTTCCTTTTATTTATTTATTTATTTATTTGAAAGGCAGAGTTACAGAGAGAGAGAAGGAGAGACAGAGAGAGCTTTCTTCTGGGGCTGGCGCTGTGGCATAGTGGGTTAAGCTGCCGCCTGCAGTGCAGGCATCCCATATGGGCGCCAGTTTGAGTCCCGGCTGCTCCTCTTCTGATCCAGCTCTCTGCTGTGGCCTGGAAAAGCAGTAGAAGATGGCCCAAGTCCTTGGGCCCCTGCACCCATGTTGGAGACCTGGAAGAAGCTCCTGACTCCTGGCTTCGGATCAGCACAGCTCTGGCCGTTGCAGCCAGTTGGGGAGTGGACCAGAAGATGGAAGACCTCTCTCTCTCTCTCTCTTTCTCTCTGCCTCTCCTTCTCTCTCTGTGCAACTCTGACCTTCAGATAAATAAATAAATATTAAAAAGGAAGAAAGAAAGAAAGAAAGAAAGAAAGAAAGAAAGAAAGAAAGAGCTATCTTCTATCTGTTGGCACACTCCCCCAAATGGCCACAATGGCCTGTGCTGGGCCAGGCTGAAGCCAGGAGTCTAGAACTCCATCCGGGTCTCCCATGTGGCTGCAGGGACTCAAGCATTTGGGCCATCTCCCATTGCTTTTCCAGGTGCATTCACGGGGAACTGGATCAGAAGTGGAACAGCCAGGACTTGAATTGGGATGCCTGATGGTGGCTTAAACTGGCTATACTACGACACCAGCCCCAACACTGAACAATTCTGACTTGGAGCTTCGAGTTGTGTTCACGGAAAATCAAGTCTGCACTAGATGATGTGGAAGAATACAGTGTGTGTGTGTGTGTGTGTGTGTGGTGGGGGGGGGGATGGGGCGAGGCCCTGCAGGTGCAGAGGCAGGTGCAATGAGGGCTGAGCCGCCCGCAGGGTCTAGGTGCCCCTCTTGCACTCTTGTGGGAGCTGGCCCCGGGTTGGGGTGGGGGGAGATCCACATGCGGGGAGACGATGCTCAGGCTCAGGGCACATAGCAGAAGGCCTTACTAAATGCACCATGAACGGCTCCGCCCCGCTCAGCCAGCCCTATAGCATCAAGGGTGAACCTCGCACAGGCACAAGCTCTCCCTGGAAACTGGCTCCTGCTCCCTGGAGAAAAGCAAAGCCAGGTGCGTGCCCGAAGGCGGACCTGTGTCTGTCTTGCTGCTGCACCCCCCCAACCCCCACCCCGCACCCCCGCACGTGGGCACCAGGGCAGGGAGTCGCAGGAGACCCGCGGCCAACAGACAGTCAGATGGGCTGAACTGGCTGAGCCCAGGCGGTGCTATTCAGCCTTGCAGGGACATCCTAGCGAGCAATCGTTTTCTCTACAGCGGCGGAGAAAGTGTGTGTTTCTGTGGTGTCGTCAAACCTGAAACCCGGCCGCTGTTTACAATCCGGCAACATTTACAAGCTGTGTGGGCCTTGCCTTCTGCACTCCAGGAGCCAGCTGCCTCCACCCCGGCGCTGGGCAGAGCCCTGACTCGTCTACACCAAGGGCTTTGTAGGGAGGCTGCTTGTTTTTCTCGCTCAGTCTGGCCCCGATCTCTAATATCATATAAAACAGGTAATACAATAAGGATCCTTTATAACTCAGCAGCTCGTCAACTCAGAAATAAACACGCACGGCCAGGCTGATTTCATTTCCTCGTTGTTTCTTCCTTGCTGCCTGCGAGGCTCTCTCCTCTCTCCTCCCTTTGCGTCCGGATCCTGCCCCAGGTCCCACGGCGACAATGACCACGAACTTTGCCTTGACCCCGTGGGGAGGCTGGCGGAGATGTGTCTGTCTTCCTTGTCCTGGTACAGCGGAGGGGATGGGGCTGCCCAGTGCACGGCCCGACTGGCTGATCACATGCACAGCCATTACCTAGTGAGGGTGGCTCATCCTCCCCAGGAAAATGGGTGTGTTCTGTACGGAGCCGTTATGGTGGATAAGGGACATGGTGAGTGCCAAGCCTCAGCTTTGGGGACCTTGGGGACGGTGTGGCTCCCGGAGGGAAGCGATTTGCCCACTGAGCTGGAACCATCTGAACCTCTACAAAAAAATTATTTATTTGAAAGATAGAGTTATGGAGAGAGAGAGGAAGAAACAGAGAGAGAGAGAGCGAGAAAGAAAGAGAGAGAGAGGGATCTTCCATCTGCAGGTTCACTCCCAATATGGTGGCAATGGCAGAGCCTGGAACTCCATCTGGGTCTCCCATGTGGGTGGCAGGGGTCCAGGTATGTGGGCCACCTTCCCCTGCTTTCCCAGGCACCGTAGAGGGGAACTAGACAGGAAGTGGAGCAGCTGGGTCTTGGCCCTGCACTCTGATTTGGGACGCCAGGTGACACAGAGGGTCAGCTTAACCTGGCCATGGATGCTATATCACCCCCCTCCACCACCACCACGCCATCGTCGCACAGCTCTCTGGGCCTGCCCCGAAGTCTTTTCCACCTTTCTCTAGCACTTCCTTGGCCTCCCATACCCTTCTCCCTGCTGGCTTCTCCACAGGTTGCTGTGGTCTGGAGGAAGTGCTTCTCCCAAGGGCTCCTATGTGTCAGAAGCTCGGTTCCCAGTGTGGCACTGTAGGAGGTGTGGACCCTTTAAGAGGCGGAGCCCGGTGGGAGGTCCCCGTGGATGCTGCCAGGTGGTGCTCCTGGGACCACTGAGCAAGTTCTCTCCAGAGAGAGCAAGTTGTCAAAAAACACAAAACAAACAAACAAACAAAAAACAAAAAAACCCGCAAGGTTTGCTCCTTTCTCAGGCCCCGGCACGGGATCGCTCCCTCCCACACTGGCTCCTGCCATGGTGCCTCTTCCACCACGCTCTCATTGGAGCGGAATGGATGCCCTTGAACCTGCAGACCTGGAGTTGAGCTAAATACACCTGTTTCCTGCAGGAAGCAGCCTGCCTTGGGCGTTTTGTTACAGTAGGAGAGATAACAGATGCATACAATTGTACTTGAGGTTGTCAGTCATCACCCCTAAACCGGGATGCCTGGAAGGGCCCGTGGGACTGGTCTTTCAGAATGGCCTGACACCCTGAGCTGGGGCTGATGTAATGCAGCGGCTGAAGCAGCTGCTTGAGAAACCTGCCTCCCATTATCAGAGCACCAGTTCGGTTCCTGGCTGCTCTGCTTCGGTTCCAGCTCCCTGCAAACGCACCCGGGAAAGTAGCTGAGGATTGCCCGACTACTTGGATCTTTGCCACCCATGGGAGAGACTCACCGAGTTCCAGGCTCCTGGCTTCAGCTTGGCCCAGACCAGGCTGTTGTGACTATTTGGTGAGTGAACGAATGGATGGAAGAATGGTCTCTCCCTGCCCTGCCATCATTTGACTTTTCTTTTTTTTTTTTTTTGCCACGCAGAGTTAGACAGTGAGAGAGAGAGAGAGAGAGAGAGAAAGGTCTTCCTTCCGTTGGTTCACTCCCCTAATGGCTTCTACGGCCAGCGCTGGGCTGATCCAAAGCCAGGAGCCGGGTGCTTCCTCCCAGTCTCCCATGTGGGTGCAGGGCCCAAGCACTTGGGCCATCCTCTGCTGCCCTCCCAGGCCATAGCAGAGAGCTGGACTGGAAGAGGGGCAACCGGGACAGAATCCGGTGCCCCGACCGGGACTAGAACCCGGGGTGCCGGTGCTGCAGGTGGAGGATTAGCCAAGTGAGCCATGGTGCTGGCCTATTTGACCTTTCAAATCAATCAATCGATTGATTTTAAAAAAAGAAGATGCCGGCCGGCGCCTTGGCTCACTAGGCTAATCCTCCGCCTTGTGGCGCCGGCACATCGGGTTCTAGTCCCGGTTGGGGCACTGGATTCTGTCCCGGTTGTCTCTCTTCCTGTCGAGCTCTCTGCTATGGCCCGGGAAGGCAGTGGAGGATGGCCCAAGTGCTTGGGCCCTGCACCCCATGGGAGACCAGGAGAAGCACCTGGCTCCTGGCTTCGGATCAGCGCGGTGTGCCGGCCGCAGCATGCCAGTCGCGGCGGCCATTGGAGGGTGAACCAACGGCAAAGGAAGACCTTTCTCTCTGTCTCTCTCTCTCACTGTCCACTCTGCCTGTCAAAAAAAAAAAAAAAAGAAGATGCCCTGAGCATTGTAACTCACATGAAACTCACACATTCTTAGGATCTCTGTGAACATAAAACGCAATTTGTATTTATTTATTTATTCCTTGACTTATTTCTTGTCTTTCTCATTCCTCAAAAGGTTTAAAGTGACTTTAAAAGGTAAAATACAGGGGCCAGTGCTGTGGCATAGAAGGTTAAGCATCTGCCTGTGGTGCCTGCATCCCATATGGTCACCAGTTCGAGTCCTGGCTGCTCCACTTCTGATCCAGCTCTCTGCACCCACGTGGGAGACCCAGAAGAAGCTCCTGGCTCCTGGCTTCAGACTGACCCAGCTCCAGCCATTGCAACCACTTGGGGAGTGCACCAGCAGATGGAAGACGTCTCTCTCTGTCTCTCCCTCTCTATAACTCTGCCTCTCAAGTAAATAAAGAAATCTTTTTTTTTTTTTTAAGGATAAAATACAACCGTATATAAACACATGAGTTGGCAAAACTAGCCAATGGGAGAGTTTGACTTGAGGGAACTTGGGACAGACGAAAGTCATGCTGGCAGGTGAAATGCATCCTGGGAGGTGCCGGGACTCTGGTTCGGGGGCCACATGTTTGTTTTTGAGTTCCCTGGTGACAAGTGGAAAGGTGACAACTATATCACTGGCACACGAGGGAGCCTACCTACTCCAGGTCCCGAGACCAAAGAGGGAGTTCGTTCAGTAGGTCCTGAGAGAGGACGCTGGGTGGTGTAGCCTTGGGGACATCCGCACTGCAGACACAGCAAATTCCCTGGGATCCTGGTTGCTCTCATGGTCCCTCACCTTGGCTGATCTTGTATCCATCCAATGTGGCATTCCTTGGCCCTGGATTTTTTTCACTGTACACTTATCCTCGGGGCATTTTAACGTGCAGGTTCTTATTGTGAAAGGAAGACAGAGAGACTGTGTGGCCCTCTGATGGTGGAAGTTCTATGATCTCCAGTCCTTTGGCAAATGGACCACAGCTCCCATAGTCATCTTCCAAGGCCTTCTTGCAACACTTGCTGTGTTTTTAAATGGAATGTTGTTTTAGGGACAGGAACACACGTATAAATTGTTCGGTTCTGATGTTTTAGTTCAAGGAAGGGGTTCCACTGAGCATCCATCTCTCATTCTCCTGCAGGGCTAGATCCCAGGTGCAGGGATGGAGAAGGAAGGACTGTGTGTCAGCCAGAGACAGCCAGTGACAGGGACAGAGGGCATTTCTGGTCCAGGGTGAGAGTGGAGAGTCCCACATGGACGGGAGGAAGGAGCCTCCTAATCTGAGTGCGGTGTTCGCTTTCACACCCTGGGTACCGCCAGGACCTGGGGCACTGAGGCTGGGGTGGTCCCGTCTCACGGCCTTCTACAAAGCCACTGAGAGTACAACACAGGGCAGCCCGGCCATCCCAGCAGCCCAGCCCTGGCTACGTATGGGCCTCTGTGATGATCAGTTCTGTGCCAATTTGACGGGGCTATGAGGTAGCCAGATATTTGGCCCGATATCATTCCGGGTGTTGCTATGAGGGTGTGCTGGGGTGAGATGCAGATTGGAATTGGCAGACTGAGCTAAGTAGATGGCTTCTGTGACGCCGTGGGGCTCTGCTCTGAGCTGAAATCCCGGCTGGGACAGAAAGGAGGGAATTCTTCCTGCCCTGTGGCCAAACGGGGGCCACAGCGTTTCCTGCCTTCAGATCGGAATTGAAACCCAGGGTCCTCTTGCGTCTCACGCCTGCAACGATGTCACCAGCTCTCCTGTGTCCCTGGCTGGACTGTAGCCTCTGCAGTCATAGGAACCAGTTCTGTATAGTCAATCCGTCTCCGGAGAGAGATGTACAGCCAACACCACAGGTCACGTTGCTCTGGAGAACCTGGCCGATTGCAACCTCTCTCGCCGGCAACTTCCATGCCAGCCCCCTACCCGGCACAGCAGAACCCGTGCCTGGCTGTAAGATCCGGGTCACCCTCTCCACTGACACTCCCAGCACTGCTCGCGGTCCTGCCCATGAAGAGAGAGAGGTAGGAGCCTGCGTTTGGAAGTGTTTCTCTTTGCTGTCCTGGAACCCGGTTGCTTTTTCTTGTTAATTCCCCAGTTTCCACTTAAGTCCACAGGAGACCTTCCTTGTTACTGCTGATTCTGCGTTTGTGTCTTCTCTCGGAGAGGCTGCCACAGCTAGGGCTCATGAATCCTAAGTCTTGGGGCCTGCGCTGTGGTGTAGAAGGCTAAGCCTCCAGCTACAGTGCTGGCATCCCATATGGATGCCAGTTCGTGTCCCGGCTGCTCCTCTTCCGATCCAGCTCTCAGTTAGGGCCTGAGAAAGCCGTGGAAGATGGCTCAAGTGCTTGGGTCCCTGCCCCACCCACATGGGAGTCCCAGAAGAACCTCCTGGCTCCTGGCTCTGGAAGGGCCCGACTCCAGCCATCGAGGCCATTTGGGGAGTGAACCAGCTGGTGGAAGATCCATCTCTCTCTGTGTCTCTGTCTCTCTATCTGACTATAACTCTGCCTCTGAAATAGATAAATAAATCTTTTTTTAAAAAACAAATTGTACGTCTAATCACCCCACTGTCTCCAATCGCTTTTGATCTCTATGGATCTCTGGCTTATTCACAAACTGTTTACATAGTGTGATAAGGCCCTAAGGAGACAGTGCAGTTCCAGTGGTAGGAAAGAGAAAGGAGAGGGGAGGGAGGGAGGGATGGAAGGAGGGAGAGAGAGAGAGAGAGAGAGAGAGAGAGAGAGAGCAAGCTTTATTCTAGGGTTTTACCCCCACATGGTAAAGACTTTTGCATAAAAGGAGTCCCAAGCCCAGGAGTCCAGAACTCCTTGGGGGCACCTGTACATAAATGATGAATTTGGGATGAGTGTTACAAAAGCTTTATTATATTTTTTATGAATAAGCATGGGTCTATCAAATGGACTCATGTCTCCTTGTCTTTCTGTCTCCCTCCCCACCCCAGTCCTTTTGAACTCCAAACCCATCACTCAGTTTGCCAATGCACATGGCCAAGACTGCAAATTCCACTCTGGAGATAAAGGACAAGCAGCACGGTGCGGGAAAGGCAAGCCCGAGACAGTGTCTGGCTCGGGCCGTGCAGCGGGATTCAATTTGCAGCCTTGAGCCAAGTCATCCAGCCCTCAACCTGCAATAACAAGACACAGGGATCGAAGGGAGGAAGAAGGGTTTATTTATTCTGATGGCCCCAGCTGGTGTGCCTGCCTCTGTGTGTGTGTGAAGTGGGCTGAGCACAGTCCTGGAGCCCAGGCCAGCTCTGTGTGCTGGAGAGGGTGGAGCCCGCCCAGGGCTGGGTCTCCCACAGCAGAACACTTCGCCTTGGTCACGAACGACAACAGGAAGTGTTGGGGACATTGTCCATCTGACAACTTGGTGTACACAACGGATATGGAGACGCTAAGAACGTGGAGACACAGATGTCAAAAATGCAGGCTCGGGGCTGGGTTTGTGGCTCAGTGGGTTAAGCACGTGACACCCACCAGAAAGCAGCAACAGATGGCCCAAGTGCTTGGGCCCCTGCCACCCCAGGTGGGAGACCCTGATGAAGCTCCTGGCTTCAGCCTGGCCCAGCTCTGGCTGTTGTGGCCATTTGGGGAGTTAACTGGTAGATGGAAGATCTCTCTGTGTCTCCCTCTCTGTCTGTAACTCTGCCTTTTAAATAAATAAATCTTTTAAAAAAATACCGTGTCTCACTCAATCATCTCATGACTGTAAGGCGTGGATCACCAATTCCAGGGTCGTGATCCTCACTTCCCTGGTGTGGAGAGTGTGCACTACATTCGCAAGAACGGCCTTGAACTTGGCCTCTGCTTCAGTGTCTAGCATTCCTGCTAATGTGCAGCCTTGGAGGCAGCTCAGATAGTTGGACCCCTGCCTCCCAGATGAGAGACCTGGATTGAGTTCCAACCTCCTGGCTTTTGGCTTGACCTACTAGTCCCTCGCTGTTTTGAGCACTTAGGGAGCGAACCAGCAGATGGAATGCCTGTTTGTCTGTCTCTGGGCTTTTTGAACAACAATAGATTAAAAATTTGGAAGAGCTAAGAGCTCACATGTCAGGCCAAGGCTACCTAACCTAACAGGTGCAGTCTTGTGTCTTTGCTTCAGTGACCCCCATATTCAAATGCATGGGGGCTCCCAGAAGCTGCAGCCTTGGCTTAGGAGAAAGGGGTCTGTGGCTGCTGGCCACTGACCACCTGCAGGAAACTTGGGGGTAGGGGGCGGTAAGTGTGCAATCTGAAAAATGTGACACATCCACTGCCCACGCTGCGGCCCCCGCCCGTTTCAGTTGAGTAAGTGCTGTTTAGTTAAGGCCCACGGCACAGACTTCATCCCACACTGGGTGGAAGATTGAGGGTTACTGAGTGTTCTCTCCATGGCCCCTCAAGATCCATGCAAGGAATCTCCACCCTGGGCGTCTCAGTCTCCATGCCCCATTGGCATGGCGAAAGTGTGATGGGGAGACACAGCCTCTCTCCCCTGCAAGGCTTGCTCAAGGAAACCAGAGCGGCCGGAGGCTTCACCAGGAGCCCCTGAGAGCACACCGGCTTCCATCTAGCGCTGCCTTTGATATATGGAGGTTTGGAGGGAGGCTTGATTTATGGGTCTTGGTGTCTGACAGCCCGGCCCCCGAAATAGCAGCCTGAGGTTAACGTCTGGGCTTCCCAGGGAGTTCAGTCACTCGGGCAGACCTTGCAAGGGGACTGTCTGGTCTGGGGACTGCAGCACATTGGGCCGATTTCCTCCCTGGAAGGCTTTTGAGCTAGGGAGTAGGTGGATAGGATGGGAAGTGGAGCAGCCGGGACTCGAACTGGCGCCCATATGGGATGCCGGCACTGCAGACGGTGGCTTTACCGGCTACACCACAGCACCGGCTCCCTATGAATGTAACTTTAACGGGTGTGGAATACATAAATGCTGAATTTGAGATGAGTATTACAAAAACTTTATTGTATTTTTCATGAATAAGCATGGGTCTATCAAATGGACTCACGTCTCCCTGTCTCCCCCCACCCCAGTCCTTTTGAACTTCAGCCTCACTCAGCGGCGAACGCCATTGGGGAGCACAGGGCCTGCCAGGGTGCGCAGGGGATATCGAAGTTCAAAGAGACTCGGAACCAGGCTGCAGCCGGTGAGTGAGCAGCGTCTACAGGGACGCACAGCTGCAAACCCGGCTGGGTGAACCAGGGGGCATGTTTCGGGGAACAGCCTGGGGCGGGGTCCGCGGGGACCGCAGAGGCCCGCGTTCTAGCCCCGCACATCTGCTTCTGATTGCGGGGCTGGGCCCCCGGGGAGTGCGGGGAGTGCGGGGCCCAGGGCAGGGCGCCGCGGGAGCGAGGAAGCGCCCGGGCCATCCGCAGCCCGGGAGGTTCCCACGCGGCTGCTGCACACTGAGGCTTTGTCTGGGGCTGGGGTTCACCCTGGGGGGCCGCACACGGGGAGGGCTCTGCAGCCCAGGGTGTGTGTGTGTGTGGGGGTGTCTGGCTCCACACGGGATGGGGCAGCCAGGCGGGGCGGGGACCCTGAGATGTGAGACCCCCGGGGCGCGGTGGAATGGGGGAGTGCAGACAGAAGGTTCAGGAATCAGCCGGCCTGGCCCCGCTGCTCCCGCCCCCCCCCCCCCCCCCCCGCTGGCCCCCGTGTGGCTGGTGTGACTAGGTGCTGAGGGAAGAGAGAAAAAAGCAGCCCAGATCCCAGGCCCGCGAGCTCCCCGCAGGGCGCACCTGTGCGTGCCCAGAGGCTCCTGGGCTGCGCAAGCAGGACACCGTAGGCGGTGGGAACAGGCCTGCCCGGGGACATAGCACAAGTGGGCTGTGTAAACGGAACCTTAAAATTGGCGCCCTCCTGGTGCCCCTGCGCGCTGGGGAAGTCGGCCTGCTACCTTGCTCCTGCCGCGGGAGTTCCATGGAGGACCCTGGAGAAAGCGCCCGGGTGTGGATCCCCAGACTGGCTGAGATAAGCCAGGGAGGGGCTGAGTGAGGCTGGGGCAGGAAGGCGGAGCTGCCGAAGCTGTTCTGGTGTTAGGATGGCAGGCACACCCAATGTGAATGCAAATGTGTGCGCTTGTGTTTGTGAATGAGTGTGTGTGTGCACTTAGTGTTTGTACGGGCGTGTGTGCGTGCATGAGTGCCTGTGTGCTGGTATGTGAATCTGAGTGTGTGTGCATTTGCACGCGTGTGCTCGTGCATGAATGTGAGTGTGTGAGGGCATTGTTGTGCGCATGGGCACTTAGGGCAGAGCTGGGGCAAGCAGTGGTGGTGATGCCGGGGGCTGGTTTCAGGTTGCCTGGGAGCCTGACTGAGATGGCCTTGGTGACCCGTGGGCTAAGGCCTGGCGGGGGTTGTGCCTCCCCTGAGCTTTGCGGAGCCGTGCTGGCTGCAGGGACCTCAGAGGGTGATTGTCCCTGGATGCCTCTCTTGGGTACCTGGCCGGACAGCCCTGGGGACTGGCGCTCAGCACACCTGGTGTGGGAGGGGGCTTGGCTGGCCCCTCCCTCTGTTGGATGTACTTTGTTCTCAGCTTCCTCGCCTGTTAGCTCCACATGCCTGCTTCTCAGGGTCTGGCTGCAATAAGCTAAATAAAATAATGCAATGAAGCTACTGCGTGTCGGGCATGGTTGAGGGCAGATGTTGTACCCACATGGACATCAACGCTTCCCCAAAGGGGCACACCTGGAGGGGGCCTCTGGGAGTGGGGGCATTATGGTGGTGCTGTCCCTCGCTCCATCCAGACATTCTAAGGCCAAGTTTGTGCCTGGCCTCGTGTCTGAGGGATGTAGCTCTGAAGGGGGCACCTGGCTGCCCGTGTTCCAGGGTCAGTACACGCTGAAGCAAGCTAAGTCAGAATGGGGCCACCGGGCAGCCCTAATCCAAAAATGTGCTCTCTGGAAGAGGAGTTACGCAGACGCAGGGGACCCCCTGTAAGCTGAGCGCAGAGCCTCAGAGGAAGCAACCCCGAAGGCACCTTGATCTTGAACTTCAGCCTCCAGAGCCAACAGATTAAGAAGCATGTGTTGTGGGAGCTGTCAGCCTGTGGGCCTTGCAAAGACAACCCTGGGAGACGGCATAGGGCCCCTCCTCTCAGCCCTGCACGCACGTGGCTGGCTCACGGGGCAGTGAGGGTGAGCAGGGGCCTGCCTCCCCTCAGGGCGTGGGTGGCAGGGGCAGTGCGCGGGCTCGAGCAGCTGGGCTGGAGGCCCCTCCCCAGATCACTGGACAGTGTGTTCGTTCGGTATGTGTTATGCCAATAATGAATCGTCTTTCAGACAAACGCTTGAAGCAGGCAGTTGGATTCGGCGGAAGTGTGTGCAGAAGCTGAGTGTGGGTTCAGCCACGGGGGGGGGGTGCAGGCCCTGGGTCCCTGTGGGAGCTCCTGGAGCAGCAGAAGAGAGGGGTTTGGGATTCACTCTGGCAGGGACCTGGGGATTGGAGAGAGGGTCCCAAGTTTACTTCTGCCTCTGCAGGGAAGGCTTTCTCTCCAGGAGTGAGAAGACCCATGAGCCCCACGTGCCCACGTGCACATTCCGCCCTCCCGGACCTGTCAGCCTTACGCATCATCTTCTTCTTCCTTGGGGGTGAGGGACGAAGGTACCATTTCCCCAATGGCTTCCTCCGTTACCCCCTGAGACAAAGGGTCTCCTGTGGGCTAACAGGGAGGAAGACAAAGGATGTTTCTGAGCCAAGGGATGGAGCTTGCAGGATGCCCTGAGAAAGTGGCTGTGGGAGGGGCTGGAGCCCCCAAGGCTCAGGCTGTGCCCCTGGGAAGTCCCACAGTGGGGGCACACTCAGACTCCCAAAGAGGCACCTGGGCTCCCACCCTCAGAGGTACCTGTGCGGAAGACACGCTTCCAATGGTTCCATTTCTCCAGCTCATTAGAAATCTTTCTGATTCTAAAGTCGGACCAGTCTGCATCCCACAACAAGGGTTCTGATAGGCTGAGCAGAGGAGACTGGTAGTGTAGACAGCAAAGGACTCGAAAGAGCAGAAACAAAGACCCAAGAGTGGGTTGGCGATTTCCAAGTGGGTTTCCTCGTTTGGCAGAGACAGGCAGAGGGACAGCAGGTAATAAAGCCTTGGTTGACAGTGGGTTACTTCCTTTCTTTATGTGAGGAGTCAGGAAGTGTGAACATTTTTTAAAAGTTCTTGTTTCCTTTCCAACTTATTTACTTAGTTATTTGAGAGCTGGAGAGAAAGCTGGTTCGCTTCTCCAAATGCCTGCAGTGACCGGGGCTGGGCCAAGTTGAAGTCAGACACTCAATCCACGTCCCCCGCATGGTGGCAGGGACTCAACTCCTTGAACCTGCTGCCTCTCAGGGTGCCCTTAGCAGAGACTTGGAGCTGTGAGTGGAGCTGGGACCGGAAGCCAGGCCCCTGTGATATGGAATGGGAGACCCAGCAGGGGCTTCAGAGCGGGCGCCAAACGCCCACCCCAGGCAGGGGGAACATAATAATCCCAAGGCCTGATTGGCAAATTGGGCTGTTACCCCGCCAATCCCGAAGCCTGGGAAGCGCCGATGAACGGATTTGGTTTCCGTGTGTGGATGCGAAACGTGACAGGACTGACTCCATTTTGGATTTTTAGCCTGGTCTCTGCCAAAGCCTTCTCAGGAGCAATGACGTCCGGTGATTTTGTTTTATTCAACACCACACCAAGTTGACACTGGGTCACACCTTGCTTCCTCAACACGCTGGCTCCTGGACACTGACCACCAGACCAGAATGTCCCTGCTGTCCCCCTCACCAGGCTTGAGGGCCACGCCAGGCACAGGCTCCGATGCTGATTCAGAGGCGAGAGTTCCCAGGAGTGGGACCCTGCAGGGTTAAATCTCTTTGGCTGCTCTGTCACTGTCTCCAGCGTCTTGCAACCATGGACAATGGCAGAGAAGCCACACACAGCCTATGCCAAGCACCAGGTCCTCGTATTCATTCAACTGAAACGAAAAAGCGTTTTATTTCCAACATTCTGTCCTGCACCTCCGAGGAGTTGGGGACCTGAGCGATCGATTGGGCACTGGGGTGAGGGCTGAGCAGGTTCCCTCCCGCTTGGGACTGTGGCCGCCCAGGGGCGGGGTTTGGGAAGGAGAAGTTGGATTCCTGTTCTTGGGGGTCCCCCCCCTGCCGCATGCTAAGCACCCATGCACTGGCCCAGAACTGGAAACCGATTACAATGTGTCCCTTGTTATTTTTAGAATTTAACATGATATTTTCCTGGTTTAGTTAATGGCCTGAGAATGAGATTTTGGTTGTTTGCAATAAATTGCCTATTTGGAGGTATTGGTGCAGAGGGACTTTATAATTTAAAGTCTTTTTATAGCCTAGGTTTTTTTTTTTCCCCTCCTGGTCTAGAGAATTCCTTTAATCAGGTGGTGGGAGTGATTAATGACCCCAATGCGCCTGTGTGTGCACGGGGCCCACGTGTCTTCTGAAAGACAAGCCCAGGGACCCCTGGACAGCAGCCTCACAGCACAGCAGGAAATCCCAGGACCACGCTCTCCACGCGGGAAGTGTGTGCTCCCGTGAAAGCCCAGGCAAGTCCCACCCTGGTGCAGATGGGACGGAGAGGCTCATGGACGGGATGTGCTTAGGGCTCAGGTGCGCTGTCCTGGCAGCATCCCAGCCTCCTGGCCTAGAAACAGAGCAGGGAGATGCAGAACGCTGCACACACCCCCCCCCCCCCTTTTCCCTCTGCACTATTTCAGAAGGAAAATACAGTGTGACAGACGGCTAAGGGCCGAAAGAGGAGAGACTATGCAAAGGCATCCATCCCAGGGTGCTCCTTGTGTTGGCCTTCGGAGGGAGGGAGGGAGGCCTTCTCCGAGCTGGGAAGGAGGCAAGCGTTAACTCAGCGGGACTAACACTTGCACTGGGGCAAGAGCAGCTAGCCCCATGCACTGGACAGGATGGAGCCATGGGCAAGGCTGGGCAGCAGGAGCGGGACCCATTTTGGAGGTACGTGCTCCCCCTCCCCCACCATGAAGAGGATAAATTTGCTTCTGCAGGCAGTAGGGAGCCATGGGGTGTTCTAGAGCACTTGGGTTGAAAAGGGAATGCCCTTGAGAGCACACAGGTCATCGTGAGGACGTGAGCCAGGGCCAGCGTGGAGCTGGGTGGACCTGAAAGGTGCTTGGCCGGCCAATGGCAGTGACTTCTGTGACGTCAGAGCTCCTGCGAGGACTTCGGAGTTTCTTGTGCATCATCTGATTCTCATTACCATATCGTGTCTCTTTCGGAAGGCGTGAGAGAGAAGCTCATGGGCAAGGGCGTGTTAGCTTTACAAGGAGGCCCGAGAGAAGCCATTTGGGGAAGGCAGGAGGTTTGTTTTTCGGTGCATGGTGATGAGGGTTGAGAGCTGGAAGCGAGTGTCTTGGCGATAGGGACCGGTGAGGGTGACAGGTCACAGAGGAAAGATTGGGATTGCACAAGAAGCAGACGTATGGGGCCAAACTGGGCTTTATCACCGTCAACCCCTGAACCCTGCATGAGCTCTGCCTTTTTTTTTTTTTTTTAGAGATTTATTTATTTATTTGAAAGTCAGAGTTACACTGGGAGAGGAGAAGCAGAGAGAGAGGTCTTCCAACTGCTGATTCACTCCCCAAATGGCCACAACAGCCAGAGCTGTGCCGATCCGAAGCCAGGAGCCAGGAGCTTCCTCCAGGTCTCCCATGTGGGTGCAGGGGCCCAAGGACTTGGGCCATTTTCTACTGCTTTCCCAGGCCATAACAGAGAGCTGGATCGGAAGTGGAGCAGTTGGGATTTGAATAGTCACCCATGTGGATTGCCGGCACTGCAGGTGGTGGCTTTACCCCCTTCGCCACAGCGCTGACCCCTCAACTCTTCCTTTTTTTTTAAGTTTTTTTTTTTTATTTTTTTGAGAAGTAGAGTTACAGACAGTGAAAGGGAGAGACAGAGAGAAAGGTCTTCCTTCCAAGCTGAGTTAACGCTTGCCTCCTTCCATTGGTTCACTCCCCAGATGGCCGCAATGGCCAGAGCTGTGCTGATCCGAAGCCAGGAGCCAGGAGCTTCTTCCAGTCTTCCATGTGGGTGCAGGGGCCCAAGGACTTGGGCCATCTTCCACTGCTATCCCAGGCCATAGCAGAGAGAGGATTGGAAGAGGAGCAGCTGGGACTCGAACGGGTGCCCATATGGGATGCTGGTACTGCAGGCCAGGGTGTTAACCCACTATACCACAGCGCCAGCTCCGAGCTCTGCCTTCTGAGGGCAGGGCTCCCAGGAACCCAGGGGCCTCCCACTGGGCCCAGCATCACTGGATACATCCTTTGCTCTCATTACTGCCAGGAACGTATATGACTTTGGGAGTTTCAATGTTTGTATGACTCGAGTCCTTGGTTCCTGCTTCACTGTGGGGCGGCTCCATCCCATAACACAACCCCATGAGTCTCGTTAGCAATTAACCTTGACATAGTCACGGGCAGACTCCAGCTCACCGGGACGGCCGAGGAGCCCGGCTGCCCTGCAGTGAAAGTGTCCCCCATGCCCACCGATCCAGACTTCTCTGGGGGCAGTAGCCACCCAGTGGGCATAGGCTGGTTGCCCTGATGGGTGGTGGCCAGGGCATTGTTGGGATCTTATGGGGCAGAGTAGTGGGGACAGCTGTGTGTGGAATTAAATAGACCTGACTTCAACATTTCGCCTCGTGGTTAGGATGCCCACATCCCAGCGTGGGTTCGAGTCCCGGCTCCGTTCCCAATTCCAGCATCCGGCTAGTGCAGTTCTCGGGGGTGGAAGTGGTGGTCCATGGGGCTGAGTCTCTGCCCCCCCACGAGGGAGCTCTGGATTGAGTTCCTGATTCCCAACTTGAGTGTTTGCCCAGCTCTGGCCATTGCAGACATTTGGGGAGTGAACCAGCAGCCCAGAGATCTCTGTCTCTAAGTAAATTTAAGAACTGGTTCTTCATCAGTCAGCAGGGAAATGCAAATGCCAAACACAGAGACGCCTTTGCCCACACATCCAGCAGTGCGAGGCTGGAGAGCAGCTGAGGCTCTCAACCATCACTCGTGGGGGCCAGCTGAGGCCTCTTGGGGGAGCTGAGCTCCCTCTAAATTCAAACATACAACGTGCGCATGCTCAGCCAGAGGCGTCTCTCCGGATGGCACCCGCAGAAGGCAGGCAGGCAAAGGTGCCCTCCAAAGGCATGCTGGGTAAGATCACAGTGATGTCATTCAAAGCAGCCACAACCCAGCCAGAGCTCAAATGTCCCCTGGCAGAGAAATTACCACATGTCCTCGCCATAAAGTTGACTTCTCTGCACGAGAATGGCATAGGTTATGGACAGGTGGGTCAGCCTGGGTGAACGACCACACAGGCGTAGCAGGTGGGCTGCTGCTTGGTTCTCTTCCTGTCGCCCTGGGGGCCCTGACAGGTGGGCCTGGGGAAGCCAAGGTCTGAGACATGGCTCCAGGCCTCAGTCTTTACTGTAAAATGGGATAGTAAGGGGTGAGGGAATGGGTGTCTGCAGTGCGTGTGGCGGGAAGTGTTTGCTCTCTGCTCTGCTCTGGTTCGTGATCCAAATGGCCTGGTGGGGTGGACCACGCGGTTGGAAGAGTCGGCTCCCAGGCCTGAGGTGCACTTGGCCCTCAAGATGGAGGTCACGGTGGGATTGAAGGGGACGGGCGAATGTGAGTGAGGAGGGGCTGTATCTCTGCAAAGTGCTTTGCTTCTGCTCAGTCAAAATCGCTGGGGGATTTGTATCTCAGTCCTGAAGGGGTAGAGGGTCAGCTGGGTGGCTTTTCCGGCCTGACAGTGGCCCTGGAATGCAGCTCCCCAGGCCAGGGCTGACCCTGTCCCTACGGTGCCACCTGAAGCCACTGACTGCTTGCTTGGTTGTTCTTGGGAGAACGGAATGGTCCCGATGAGACGGCCCAGGCTCGGCCTCCTCCCACTCAGGGGGTTCCTGGCTGTGTTCCTCTCACCACGCCATCCACTCCACCACGTGTTCCTCCCAGGGCCTGGCTGGCACACGGCTTCCGGAAGATTCTGGCAACGCCAGGTTCCCCCGCCGCTCAGTCTGCGTACTGACACCTCATCTGGTGCGCTTGCTGCGCCAACCTGCTCAGCAAAGCGGGAGCAAGCAGATCGCAACAGCAGGGCGGCAGAACACCCGCGCCCGCTGGGAGAGACTTATTCCAGGCGTGCTGCACCTGCTCCAGACCGAGCGCTCAACCCTCGGAACCTGCAGTGCTCATGGAAGAAAACGAAAGATCACCCGATCGAGTCCGGCACGGGACGGAACGCGGCCACCACGTATGATGATAAAAGAAAAAGCTCCCAAAAAACGAGCCCTCATCCGGCCCGCGACAGCTGCCCCATACCGCGCAGGGCACTTGGCTCCTGGTGCTGGCACAAGGCGAGGCCACGGACCAGCAGCGCCGGACTTTCATGGCCACTCTGGGTTTCCTTCCTGTAGGCAAGTGTCCAGCCTCACTCCCCGGATGTGACGTGACAATGCCCCTTCGCCTTGACGCTGCGTCCTCACCATGGTGACGGGGCTCCCCCCCCCCCCCCCGGCATGAGTCTCTCTTCCTGCGCCCCCATCTTTGCAATCTGGGACACTATCTGGGGAAATATCCCTGCTCCTCCAATCCTCCATTCTCCCTTCGCCCAGAACGGGTTTTTCCTGCGGGTTTGAACTGCCCTCATCCCCCAGCCCCTGGGCCCCAGCCCCTTCCGCCGTCTCGGGGGCATCTGCTGTTCCAGCTTCCCACACGCCTATCATCTCGACTTTTCCATGTGCAAACCTTCTCGGCCCTGACCGACCCCTGTGAAACTCCAGGCAATTAATCTAACTCAGCAGAGCTTTGGAAACCCCTGTTTAAAAAAAAAAAAAAAAGCCATGAGCCCGTGTGTGTTTCTCCCACGTCCCACTTAAGTGAAACACACAGCGATCCGTGTAGGGCCAAGCAGGGAAGAAAACCGCCTTTTCTAATTTTATGGAAGGAAGAAATTAAAAATTCAGCTCACATAGATTGGCAAAAAAAAAAAAAAAAAAAACTTCTCCCACCAAAAAAAAAAAAACCCAATTTTTCTACCCTTCACCCTTTCTCCAAGTTTATTACCCGCAGTAATTTTTTTTAAAAGGCAACCAATGCAGTAAAACCACCACAACAAAGCTGGACCAAATATGCAAGGCTGGGCAGAGGCCAGATCTACGGCAGGGGGATATGGAGTGCGTCTCAGCGGGGGGCAGCCCGTGAACTAGTCTGAGCTAATATCAGGGGTGTGAAAACAGGCATTGTTGTTTGGTTAGCGAGAGGCACACAATTCGGCAATTCTCAGAAATCAATTAGCCGGAGGTTGTAAGGCAGAGGCCGTGTTTTTACAGCTCCTTCCTGGATGGTTTACTGCTGGAAGATCTCACGCGGGCACGACAGCAGGAAAACGAAACACCAGCCCCGGGAGCCAAGCTGCAAAAAAAATGCAACCGTGGGTCAGAGTCCGGTCTGGAAATGACGGCGCAGCCCGGTCTTGGAAGTACTCCTTGACGATGCCAAGAGCGAGAGGTCGCGGCTCCTCCGTTTCTCTTTGCTCTGCTGATCTTTCTGACCCAGCACAGAGACAGCTGTGAAAACTGGGCATTCATTTGAGCTCCATGTTCACGCTGCAAACTCAGGATGGCTCCAGAGACGTCATGTTGAAAGCTTTCCATGGAGAAGGAGGGAGGCGCTCACAGGGAGGGGACTGCCGGTGGCGTGCGGTTGTGGGGGGACAGGGGACAGAGTCTGCCTTCTTGGCTTCTACAATGGGAGCCAAAAGCAAGGGCCAGCGCCAGGGGCTGTGTTCCTCCAGCTAAGGGACAGAAACACGACGAAAATGGACAGGGGCCACGACCTAGAAGGTGCAAGAGGAGCTATTTTTTTTTTTTTTCAGCGACCCTGAAGTCTTCCCCTGTCTGTGTCCACCGTGGAGACACGGGGCCTCTTCCCCACCCCGTGCATCTTGGCGAGCTGAATTTTGAGGGCCTGAGCTTGAGGTGCCAGGTCACGTCAGGCCTGTAGTGTTCCACCCACACTGCTGCTCTCAAGTCTCGAATCCTGCAGCTGGTGCGTGAGCAAGGCCAGGTCGCCTTCTGGGTTATGAGAAGCCCATGGCCCTGTCTCTTTATTCCACAGGAAGACAATCCAGCCGACCTCTGCAGAGCCTGAGCAGCAGACTGGAGCCAGCCCAGCTCCTGACACCGGAGCCTGCTCTGGCCAGCACAACCGCCTCTCTGGCCCTAGACTCCGGGGCAACAGTAATAGATAATTGCGTAAGCCCCTAGGCGATGAAGTGGTTTCCTGCAAGGTGAAAGCTAAGGGATGCTTAGGGCAGTGGAGGCTGTGATGCTGCAAACCACACTTGCCAGCAAGGGGCCCAGACTCTGCCCCCTGCACTGGACAGCACAAGTCAGCGGCCCTGTGCTGCCCTCCCTCTGTGAGGGCTGAAAGCAGCAGCACACATGTGCTGGTGCACGAATACACGTGTGTCGGTGCATGCACACATATGTGCCAGTGCATAAAGCATGCCTGTGTTTGTATGAACACAGATGTGTTGGTATGTGGACACACATATATCATTGCATGAACACAGTGTACCTTGCATGGATACAGGTGTGCCGGTTCATGCATATACATGTGTTGGTGCACGCAAGCACACATGTGTGCTGGCGCATGAGCTCACATGTGTCTTGTGTGAACACACAGTGCTGGCATATGAACACATGTCATTTCATGACCAAACATGTGCCTTGCATGGATACATGTGTGTCGGTGCACACATACATGTATGTTGGGCACAAATACACATGTGTTGGTGCATGCAAGCACACATATGTATTGGTGCACGAGCACACATGTGTCTTATGTGAACACACATGCTTTGGTGTGTGAATACACATGTGCCGGTGCATGAATACATGTGTGCCTTTGCATGGATGCATGCATGCTGATGTGTGAACACACATTTCTCTGTGTGAATACACACGTGCTGCTGTGTGGACACACACATATCAGTGCATGAACACACGTGCCTTGCATGAACGCAAGCATGTCTGTGTGAACACACATGTGTTGATGTGTGAACACACATGTTTTGACATGTGAACACACATGTCAGTGCATAAGCACCCATGTCTTGGGTGTGTGAGTACATGCGTATGCCTGAATGCACATGTGTTGATGTGTGGATACACTGGGGTCAGTGCATGAACACACACATCTTGGTGTGTGAGTACATGTGTGTCGATGCATGAGTACTGGAGTGTTGGTGCAAGAATACACCTGTCAGTGTGTGGCCACATACCATCATGCTTGCTGCATTCCCAGGTGTCAACAAGGCACCTTCACAAGAAATCCCAGATAGAAGGGGACAATTGTGTAGTCAGGAGTTCCAGGGCACGGAGGGGCAGCCCCTCTTTCCTGCGTGCTGCCTGTGTGGTGAGTCAGGGGACCTCTGACTTCCTCTTCCACATCCAGCCCTACTCTCGGTAGATATAAAACCAGGGCAGACTCCCTGGAAGCAGCTCTCTTGGGCTGAGTGGTGCAAGCCTGTTTTCCTGTGGCCCTAGGCATCAGCCAAGCCAACCAATGACCACCTGTCAGCACCTGTTGGTGCATGGCTGGCACAGACGGCACATTTGTCCCCAGAAAGCAGGAAGCCATGAGCAACTTTTGCCTGCTGTCCATCTCATGCAACCCCACCCCCACCCCCATGTAACTAGCAGGGAGCTGAGTTATTTCTGTCTGGCCAGGTGACGTCGCGTACGTGTTCAGCTGGGTATCTCTGCTGCGTGCATGTACTTCAAGGATGCATTTATGCCAATTAGCTGCGCCCTTAAACGCACGCATGATTCTACCGCAGTGTACCCAGCAGAGGGAAGGGAAGAGAGAACTGTCACTCGCAAGCTTCTGCTCCGTACCAGGGGCGTCTCAAACCTGGGCCAGGGCAGCAGAGCCAACTGGGAGCTCGAGAAACAGAGTTCTGGGCCGTCACCTCAGGCGTCCAGAGGCGGGTGCGCAGAACTTCGGTTTGGGAGACTATGACAGTTCTGGGGAGGCTGTGATCTTAGTATCCCTGAACTGCACACTGAGAAACAGCGCAGAGGGTGCATTTTATGCCATGCCATGTGTTCATATTATTACAACAGGATTACCAAAAGGAAACTCCTGGGCCCTGAGACGCCCCATTGCATGGGGCTGTGATTTTTGTTTGATTGTGGAGCATCCTTCTTCTTCTTTTTAAAAGATTTATTTATTTATTTGAAGGCAGAGTTACAAAGAGGCAGAGGCAGAGGCAGAGAGAGAGAGAGATTCTGCATCTGCTCATTTACCCCCAAGATGGCTGCAACGGCCGGAGCTGCCCTGATCCGAAGCCAGGAGCCAGGAGCTTCTTCCTGCTCTCCCGTGTGGGTGCAGGGGCCCCAGGACTTGGGCCATCTTCATGCTTCTGCTGCTTTCCCGTGTCACAGCAGGGAACTGGATCAGAAGTGGAGCAGCCGGGACACAAACCGCACCCATATGGGATGCCGGCACTGCAGGCGGTGGCTTTATCCGCTATGCCATGCCACAGCGCCAGCTCTGAGGGTCCTTCTTCTACCCAGCCTACACCCTTTCCTTCCTGGAGGGCCCACCACCTGGCCTTTGTCTGCATTATCAGCCTCAAGCACTGATAAGGGCTGCTGGCTACAGCCCCAGGGCCTCCCTCTTGGACTTGCCCTGAGAGCTGGCAGGGGCCCTGTTCTGAGGGGCCAGGGAGACTGGGGGTGGGGGCCCAGTTGCAGGGGCAACGCACTTTGTCAGCCACGCTCTGGGACATCTTGCACCCCTCTTTCCAGCCCAGCCACGCAGCACCCACCAAGCTCACTTCCGGCAGGCAGCCCTGGGAGGGGGCATCTCCTCTGCATCCCCAGTGTGCAAGGCTGGGTCTTCACCCTCAGGGCCTCAGGGCTGGGTGGCATCTTTACAGCCTGGGAGCTCTGGTTGGGACTGACCCCAGTGCAGGAGGGGGCAGGAGGGGGTCACACTGCGATGCTGCCCCTGAGTGTATAGCTGCAAAGTCCTTGTGCTAGGACTCCAGGGAACAGCCCGGGGAGCAGACAGCTTGTCTTTCTTCCATGCAGCTGCTAAGGCAGCCAGGTGAACATTAGCCTAGGTATGGAAGAGGCGCGAGAAGAAATGAGAATGTTTTTAAAGATTTATCTTATTTATTTGAAAGACAGAGTTGCAGAGAGAGAGGTAGAGACAGAGAGAGAGGTCTTCCATCCACTGGTTCACTTCCCAGATGGCCACATCAGCCGGAGCTGTGCTGTTCCGAAGCCAGGAGCCAGGAGCTTCTTCTGGGTCTCCCACGTGGGTGCAGGGACCCTAGCACTTGGACCATCTTCTACTGCTTTCCCAGGTCAAAACAGAGAGCTGGATCGGAAGTGGAGCAGCCTGGTCTTGAACTGGCGCCCATATTGGATGCTGGCACTTCAGGCCAGGGCTTTAACCTGCTGCGCCACAGCGCCAGCCCAGAAAATGAGAATTTTTAAAGAAAATGAATGCAGTGCAATGGAAGGAGGAAACGGGCCCTGGAAGCAGAGCAGCCGTTACCCCTGACTTCACTGCTCTTGTTCAGTAACTCTATTGGCTGGGTTCCAGCCCTCGCCCTGCGGGCGGCTCTGGGGACTCTCCCCTGCCCTTGCACGGAGGGTGCTGTTAGGTCTGTGCTGAGTAGAATCTGGGAGGATTTTCAGGAACTCCACTTCCAGAAAACCCCCCACCCATAATTTCGCAGAAGCAAGGGGGGGCCCTACTCATGTCCATAAAAGCTCGGGTCTGAATACAGATAGGGCTCCCAGGCCTTTCCCGGGCTGCTCGTCTGGATGGCAGGTGCTCCTCTCCTCAGCGCACCCCGCTGCCTGGCTCACCGCTCCTCTCCATCTCATGTCTGAATTCTTTCTTGTACGAAGGCAAGCGCCTCCGATCAGCCACCTGCAGCAGCACAGCTACCCCTATCCATTTTCCTTCTTATTCTTTGTTTCATTCCAGCTTTTTCCCAGCAGAGTAGACTCAGAGGTTGTGACTGAATAGCCCTGGTCCTCTTGCTATTCCCAAGACTGTGCAGCACAGCCCAGAGCTCTCCCATGGACTTGGTAAAAACTGACTATCCTAGATGCACAGGAGCTTGCAGAGAGTGAGCGGAGAGCTCCCGGCACCCTGCGCTCCCCCTCCGGCAAGGCCACTCTCTTCTGATGCTGTGTGAGACTGTGGCCAGGCACTTCTCACAGCTGTGCTGCCTCGGTGTGTTCTTGTTCACCTTGAATGCTCGCTGGTTCTTGGCATTTATTGGACAGGGACTTGGGTAACAGATATCATTGATCTATCACCTATCTATCAGCTAACTGTCATTTGCCTATCATCTATCTGTCCATCATCTATCATCTATCAATCCTTTATCTTCTATCTGTCATCTATCTAGCTATCATCTATATCTATCCTCTATCAACTGTATCTTTCATCTATCAATCATCTATCAATCAGCTACCTAGCATCTGTCTGTCATCTACCAACTATCATCTATCATTGATCTTTCATCTATTTATCAGCTGTCATCTACCTATCATCTATCAATCATTTTTCTTCTGTCATCTATCTAGCTATCATCTATATCTATCATCTTTCTATCAACTATCTATCATCTATCATTGATCTATCATCTATCAATCTGTCATCTATCAATCTATCATCTATCTATCTATCTCACTGTCTCTCTATCCACCTCTCTATCCATCTGTCTTTTCTCTCTCCTCAGTGGCATTTCCAGTTTGCCAGTTTGCCAGTGTCCAGTCTGTTACATGAAACAATAACGATACCACGTTGCCCTGGTGTTCCTCAAGCCCCAAGCTTCCTTCTCGGCAGGATCTTCCGGAGCCTCTGCTACTTGCCTTATCTGTAATGTCGGCATTTGTGGGTGTGCCCAGCAGCAGGCACAGGGAAGGAATGCCTCCTCCATCTTCTTGAAAACGAATCTTATTCCCACAGACACTGAGGGTTGTTGTAAATCCCCCACATTTAAGTAGGATCTGGCTCCCCTGGGAACAAGTGAAACCAGAATGCAGGATTGAGGCTCGCTGAGCCTTGAGTGGATGGAGGCAGTCATTGGTTAATTCATTCACTCATGATGCAAATGTGTGAGCACCTGCTCCGTCCCAGAGCCTGCTTAGGCACCAGACATAAGTCATGAACAAAGCAGTTACATTCTCTTTCCCAGTGAACTCAAATTCTGCACAGCAGGTGACATAAATCCATGGTACCTCCGGAAAAAAGGATTTTATTAAACATGTTATTAAATCCTCCTGTTAGGAGAGAAAGAGGATATGCAGAGTTTGGTTTGCGGAGGGCTTTCTAGCAGAGTGGGTGCACTGAAAGGTCACTTCTGGGTAAAGACCTGAAGGGACGACAGCACCCAGCATTCCAGGCAGAAGGAGCAGCGAGTGCAAAGGCCAGAGGCAGGTGCAAGGTCTGGCAGGTCCATGGGACAGGCCGGGAGGGAGAAGAGATCGGGAGAGTGAAGTGAACGAGCTGGAAGGTCCTCATGAGGTGCAAGCAGAGCAGGCGGCACCTCGCCGTCTATTTTATTTATTTAAGCAAGAGGCAGACAGCTGAAGAGGGTGCTCCCACCTGCTGGTTTACTTTTCAAGTGCTGACAACAGCAGGGGCTGGATAGGGCAGAAGCCTGGAGCTGAGAAAGTGGTCCAGGGCCTCCCATGTGGGCGGCAGGGATTCCTGGGTGCTTGAGCCATCAGCACTGCCTCCCAGGGTCTCCACAAGGAGACTGCAGTCAGGAGTCAGAGCCAGCTGGGTATCAAACCCAGACACTCTGAAACAGCATCTTAACTACTGGGCCAAGGTGTCCCCTAATGTCTTTGAGTGATGGTTGTGGCCGCTGTGTCAAGAACACACTGAAGAGAGACAGGGCCAGAGATGAAGAGAACAACTGGGAGACTTGTTCCCTGGCACCTGCTAGAGAGGGTGGCCCGGCCTGGCAATGACAGAGGGCTCACAGTTGAGTGGTTGGATGCTGCATGTGTTTTGCACGTGGAGCCAATAGAGAGGAAGAGGGGGTGGGGTCAGGCTCTGCCTGGAATATTCTCAGGCACACTGTTCATAGAACTTCCAACCTGCTGTCAGCTTGTGTACCACAGCTGGGACTGGGGGTGCTAGCTCGGGGATCATCACCCACCTGTGGCCACCAAGGAGGTGAGTGGTGTTTGGGAACACCCCATATTCCGGAGAATTCTCTTGAGTGAGATTCTGGAGCCTTCCCTCACGCATGGAGGTCCCCCCAGCTCCCTGTTGGCATGCAGACAACCCTGCAGGGCCTCTCTCTGAAATGTCCCGGGGAACAGAATCCTTAGTCTTGGTTTATGTCCTCTGACTCGTTTGCCCACAGGCTTGTGTGGCCAGGATGCTCGTGGCTGCCCGTGCAGACTCCACAGCACCCTGAACAAAGGGACACAGCTTTATGATGCTCCTTGGGGATTGTGGACGCTCAGGGAGAGCTCTGCCTTGGCTGGTTGTTTTTCTTTGTTCTGTTCTATTTTTTTCCCCACACACTGCTCCCCATGCTGGCTTCCCAAGTCCAAGTTGGAGAGGCAAGGGTTTTGTATGCCAGAGGAGAGTTCATCTGATTCTGCTGGATATTTTCATGCGTTGAGAAACGAACCGTCGTGTGAACAAGAGTTAGCCTGGTCCAAGATCCCAGAACATCCCGGATGGAAAACAAATAAGGCAGGCCACTGTCAATTTTGTGGTCAGGGTCTCCACGACCACGGAATAAGCCCTGGGTGACAGGCCCCTGCTGCCTCCCACCCGCCCTCCCCTGCAAAAGGCTCACAGGAGCAGGTGCACCCACAAGCACCCCGGGAAAATGCACCCTAACAGCCGGACAGGCGGAGCATCCCTTCACGGGGAAGCAGAGGGTGGATACTCAGGCATTGCTTTCATTGTCTTCATTGATGACCCCGTAGGTCCCGCCCCAGAAGTCCCGCCCACCACTGGCCTCCTGCTCCAATCACGCAGCACAGCGGGTGCAGGAGGCCCTCAGTCCGTGAAGATGTCTTCCCCTCAGTTTGGGCAGTAGGTCCCTGGCACAGAGCCGCCATCATTGCTGGGAGAATGCAGGTGGGATGGAGCGGTGTAGAGTTAGTGGGAGCTTCGAGGTGGTAACAGTAAAGGCGGGGCGGGCATCATGGCGCAGTGGGTTAAGCCACTGCCTGCAACGCCAGCATCCCGGAATGGCGGAGCAACCATCCTAACCCACCTCGGCTTCCAGCCTAGTTCCCTGCTAAGCCCTGAGTGCTTGGGCCCCCACCACCCACGTGGGAGACCTGGATGGAGTCGCTGGCTCCTGGCTTCTGCCTGACCCAGCCTCAGCTGTTGCAGCCCTTTGGGGAGTGAACCAGCAGGTGGAAAATCAATCCCTCCCTCTTATTTATTTTTTTTAAAAATATTTCTTTATTTATTTGAAAGTCAGAGTTACACACAAAGAGAAGAGAGGCAGAGAGAGAGGGAGAGGTCTTCCATCCGATGGTTTCCTCCTCAATTGGCCACAATGGCCAGAGCTGCGCTGATCCGAAGCCAGGAGCCAGGAGCTTCTTCCAGGTTTCCCACATGGATGCAGGGGCCCAAAGACTTGGGCCATCTTCTACTGCTTTCCCAGGCCACAGCAGAGAGCTGGATCGGAAGTGGAGCAGCCAGGACTCAAACTGGTGCCCATATGGGATGCCAGCCTTGCAAGTGGCAGCTTTACCCACTATGCCATAGCGCCAGCCTCTCAATTTATTTTTTATATGTTTGAGAGAGCAGTGGCTGGGGCTGGGTCCAGCCTGAAGGCAGGAACTCAATCCAAGTCTCCCACAGGCTGCAGGGACGCAGCCACTTGCGTCCTCGCCGGGCTACCTCCCAGGGTCTGCGTTTAGCAGGAAGCTGGAGTCGGGGGCCAGAGTTGGGAGGCAAACGCAGGCACTGCAGTGGGGGACATGGGGGTCTCAATGGCCGTCGCCGATAGTCCCTCTGGCTTGCCCTCTACTTTCTCCATAATCCTCAGGGCTATTGGAAAGGGGGCACGGACCCAGCAGCACCCTTGGAGTTCAAAGCCATTGCACGATTAGCTAGCAGGCTCACAAGCCAGTAAACGACTTCTGCACATCACGACCTTGTGGGCATCGGGACAGCTTATGTCACTGGGATCCCTAGCCGCAAAGCTTGGGGTCAGCGAGAGCAGATACAGAAGTAAATACAGGGGCCAGTGCCGTGGCGCACTAGGTTAATCCTCTGCCTGCAGCGCCAGCATCCCATATGGGTGCCGGGTTCTAGTCCCGGCTGCTCCTCTTCCAGTCCAGCTCTCTGCTACGGCCTGGGAAAGCAGTGGAGGATGGTCCAAGTGCTTTGGCCCCTGCACCCACATGGGAGACCAGGAAGAAGCTCCTGGCTTCAAATCAGCCCAGCTCCGGCTGTTGTGGCCATCTTGGGGAGTGAACCAATGGTAGGAAGACTTCTCTCTCTCGGTCTCTCACTGTCTATAACTCTACCTGTCAAATAAATAAATAAAATCTTTTAAAAAAAAGTAAATACAGAAACACTCGCCATTGTTCCAAGACGTGTGTCATCTTGGGAACGGGGCAAACGTGCAGCCAGTGAAGTGCAGTCAGCTGCACAGTGGACGTCCGGTGTGCAAGGGCGCTCGCCCTGGCGTTGCCTTGGTTTCTTCCAGGGTTTGCAGGTCCGGGAGGTGAGCTGCACCTTGCTGGGTTTTGCAATGTATCTGCAATATCCCAGTAGAGTGGAGCACATTTCCCTTCCCTGGTTTGTGTGGAAATTGTGCCCAGACTTTAATTCCCTTTGACCTGTGGGCCACATTAGCCCTTCTGGTTTTAATTACATGTGCCTCTGATTAATCCCTTGGTGTTCTTTGCTTTCTCTGCAGTGACAGCAAAACAGCGCTGCCCAGCGCAAGTGCCTCGCGCTGTGTTTACTGATTTAACCGATCCCAAATGTGGAGGAGGGCGGCCCTCCCCTCCCCCCGTCCAGTGTGGATCTGGAATTCTCACCTGCCGATTAGAATCACGTGCGTGTTTGCAATGACGGCGTTAGGGACCTGCATAGGCAGTTTTGTTTTCTGTGACCAGAGGCGCCTCTCTGTATTTCCTTCGATTTCTATCAACAAGGACTCCAGCTGTTCCTAAACACCGCAAGTCCACAGCTGAGACCGTCCTTTCTTCTCTCGAGGAGGCTAATTCATATCGGAGCCTTGCATGGGCGTGAGCACAGATAGAGGCAGCAGCGGTAGCCTGAGTCTTGTCTCTGTCTCCTCGCTGCTCTGTCCCCACCACTCCCCCATTGAGGATACAGCGCAGGGCGGTGAAGACCTGGGTGACATTAAATTTGTGTTTTCGTTTGTCAAACTGAAATGAAACTATTCATATAAAAACAGGTTTAGAAAAGTAAAAAAAAATCACTGTATTAAAAAAGGAGATTTTCACTTGTTACAAAATCATTGTGTGGGGCTGGCGCTGTGGCATAGCAGGTAAAGCCACTGCCTACAGTGCTGGCATCTCATATAGGTGCCGGTTCGAGTCCCAGCTGCTCTATCCAGCTCTCTGCTGTGGCCTGGGAAAGCAGTGGAAGATGGCGTAAGAGCTTGGGCCCCTGCACCCACATGGGAGACCTGGAAGAAGCTCTGGGCTCCTGACTTTGGATCGTTATGGCTATCTGGGGAGTGAATCAGCAGATGGAAGATTTTGCTGTCTCCTCTCTGCCTCTGCCTCTCTGTAACTTTGTCATTCAAATAAATACATCTTTAAAAAAATCATTGTGCATGTGTGATTTCATGTAGGTGATGGACATAGGAGATAGACCAACTTGATTATGAATTGATCGATTTTTATTTATTTGAAAGGCAGAGAGAGGGAAATGAGAGAAGGGAAAGAGAGAGAGTGAGAGACAGCTCCCATCCTTGTTTATTCCCCAAATGCCTGTAACACTTGAGGCTGAATCCAGGAGCCAGGAACTCAACCAGGGCTCCCATGCAGGTGGTAGGGAGCTGGCCACTTGAGCCAGTACCTGCTGCCTCCCAGGGTGTACATTAGCGGGAAGTTTTAGAAGTGGGAATAGATCTGGGACCGAAACCCAAGCACTTTGATATGGGATGAGGGCTTGCCAAATTATGTCTTTTTTTTAAGATTTATTTATTTATTTGAAAGTCAGAGTTACACAGAGAGAGAAGGAGAGGCAGAAGGAGGGAGAGGTCGTCCATCCACTCCCCAAATTGCTACAATGGTTGGAGCTGCTCCAATCCAAAGCCAGGAGCAAGGAGCTTCTTCAGGGTCTCCCACGTGGATGCAGGAGTCCAAGGACTTGGGACATCTTCTGCTGCTTTCCCAGGCCACAGCAGAGAGCTGGTTTGGAAGTGGAGCAGCTGGGACTCGAACCAGCACCCATATGGGCTGCCGGCACTGCAGGTGGCAGCTTTACCAGCTACCCCATAGCGCCTGCCCCCCTAAGTGTTGTCTTAATCCTTGTGCTGAACATGGTCTTCCCCAGAGATGGACCAATTTTAACATGAATGGAATTTATCTCTCTGTCTCTGCTTCTCTCTCTCTCTCTCTCTCTTTCCACACACACACACACACACACACAATTTTGGAAAATTGATATCAGAGTTTAAATTTAAAGTATATCATTGTTTGCAAATGTTATGGTTTAGGGCATTTGATTTTGTAATAGCACTCGTTTGATTTATATAAATCTGCGTGAGAGTGAATTCGTGTGAAAATGGTGTGTGGCCATGACATTGGTCTGTGACGAAGAGGTGCATTGAAGACACAGCGTGATTTCTTCACAATATTGTGTGGCTCACACCCTTTTATTACTGTTCCTTACAGGCCACTGCAGGGAGCTGAGTTTCAACCCCCTGGCGTCATCACATGTCTTGCCTGTCACTCAGTGGGCGGGCTTCTTTCTGTCTCTTAGTTTCCTGTGCTGCGTGGGCCACATGTGTGATTTCCAAGAAATCAAAGCATTTCAGATACCACTAGTTTTCTTTCCCTTCCTTCCTTCCTTCCTTACTTTCCTTCCTTCCTTTCTTTCTTTTCTTTTTCTTTCTTTCTCTCTCTTTTTTTCCTTTCTTTCTCTCTCCCTCACTCCCTCTCTCTCTCTCTCCCTCCCTGCCTCTTTCTTTCTTTCTTTCTTTCTTTCTTTCTTTCTTTCTCTCTCTCTCTCTCTCTCTCTCTCGATTTCATAAGGTTTTCTACGTACATGATTGTCATCTGTAAATCACAACAATTTTGTTTCCTTGTGCCTTTTCTTTCTTTTTCTTTGCATGAATGTTGGGTGGAGGAACTGAGACTGGACAGGCCTTGAGTTGCTTCTGACCCACGGCAAAGTGTTCAGCTTTCGCTGGTCACCAGGTGTGACCTTGGAGTAGTGTTGTCACGGACGTCCTTTGTCTGATTGAAGGAGTTCCTTTTTTGTTATTGGTTTGCTGCATCATGCAGAAGCATAGGCTGCACCTTATTTGTTTATTTATTAACTTTTAGGTTCCATTTATTTTTCCTTTTAATGTGTTATGTTTTATTTTTTTAAATCTGTAATTATTTTTTTTTAAAGATTTTAGTTGTTCATATGAGAGGCAGAGTTGCAGACAGAGAGGGAGAGACAGAGAGAAAGGTCTTCCATCCTCTGTGCAAGAACTCCTTTGTTTCACTCCCGAAATGGCTACAATGGCTGGACCTGGGCTGATCCGAAGCCAGGAGCCAGGAGCTTCTTCCAGGTCTCCTGCATGGGTGCCGGGGCCCAAGGACATGGGCCATCTTCTGCTGCTTTCCCAGGCCATAGCAGAGAGCTGGATCAGTAGTGGAGCAGCCGGGACTAGAACCGGTGGCCATATGGGATGCTGGCACGGCAGGTAGAGGCTTAGCCCACTACACTACAGCGCCATCCCCATAATTAGTTTTTAAACAGATGCAATGTAGTTCATAGCTAACAATTCTAAGAAATTAATCATATTCTCTTTTTCCTTCCCCCTCTCCCTTCCTCCCCCTCTCTCCCTTCCATCCTCCCTCCCTCTTCTTTGTAGCTTTTGAGATAACATATTTTAGCTTTACATGACAGTAAAAAGGCTTAATGCTTTACCAAATAAGATTAACAAGTAAAATGCAGAAAGCCCCTAAGTTTGATAGGAATACAGATAGCCGCTATGAGCTGTAATTGAGCTGCATATTTATTTTTCCTTATTGTCTCTGGGTCAGGAGAAGGCTTCAGCCCTCATTGTTTCAGCCTCCAAAGTCCTTCTCCTTTGTTGCTGTGAGCATAGTCTAGAACATTCTGAGGTTGTTTTTTTTTTTCGTGAAGCTAAACATTACCTACTCTGTGGGTGTAGTTGCTTTTGGAAAGGAAACGAGCCGCCACCATAGCGTTTGTGGTAGAACTTGCTATTCAGCACGGGAGTTTTTTACATTTAGCTTTCATCCTGTTCACAAGGATGTCATTGGGTTGTCAGAGCATTTTTCACTGTAGTGTTTTACACGATCTGAACCAAAATGCGGTAGTCGAGTTTAAAGTAAAGGAAATTAGTTCATCCTAGCCTACTGTTCGGGAACGTAGACTGGCTCCTTGTGATACCCATGCCTTGGCTAAGTGTTACCAGGCCCTCTTCCTGCAAGATCTGTAGCATGCTCTTGCTGTCTTGCAGTGTTACTTTCTATGCATGTGAAGACCAAAGACACGGATTAAAAGCCTTGTGATTTTCAATTTGTCAGATACCCCAGTAAGAACACACGCCATAGATCTTCCTCGAAGAACGACATTATTCAGTCCTGTGGCTGTCAGCACCATCATAACACCTTTAAGATTCAATTTATGGACTCCTGATACAATTTTCCGCTAAAACAGTTGGGGACTTCTTGGAGAAAATGGCTGAATCCAGGTTTGGAACAGAGCATGTAGAACATGAACTTTTATGTACTTTCAACTCAAAGAAACTCTACTGGCCCGAGATGTGAGTGATTTGAGAACCAAGAGGAATAATTCTGCAACAGATTCAAACCAAATACTTACATTCACAATTTTTAAAAATTCTGGCTTTAGGTCACATTTCAATATTGCTAGCTCACCAGTTCCTTATTCCAAAACCTTATGCCTAAAAGAATCAAACACCCATTTCCTACCTAAACTATAGCTACACGATTGTTTCTTTATGGAAGATGCTAGGTTATGAAATTGGAAGAAATGAGAGAAACAGAAAAATCACATCTTTTGCACCCTCTAAAGGAAAGATCGGATCTTTCACCCCTTGGAGGGGGCAAAAGATGTCAGCACTTGAAGCCTACCCCCCCACCAATGCCAACCTCACCAGAAGACAGGCAGCCAGACACTGCCTGTCTCCAGGAGCGACGTTGTAAGAAGCACGCAGGACGATCTCCCCAGGAAACTTGAACCTGTCCGTGATGTGGTCTCTGGATTGAGCTACCACACATGAGACAATCAGCAACATTTGAGGGCTAGCCATTCAATGCGATGCAGGAATTATTGATTGTGTTTTAAGTAGGATCAAGATGCTGTAGTTATTTATTAAGGGTTCTTATCTGTTCGACACTAAAAGCTGAAGTGGTCTCTGATAAAATAGGCTGTCCGAGATGTGCCTTAAGATGTCTAATTGCATAATAAGAGGAGTAAAAGTCTTGCAAAGAGGCGGCACAGAGAATGCCCCGCCATTTATCACCCCAACTGGGCCGTTTGTCATGGGCGTGGGTGACAGTGATGATTCAGCATCAACATGCATCTGCAGGCCCTGGCTCTGAGTGCAGGTCTGCTCAGGGGCTTGGAATGAAGCTCTCTGGCCTGGATACGTAAATCCAGGCCTCTTCTGGGGGCCTCCGAGAGACAGGGTTCCCACAGTGAGGAGCTGAGTTCCAGCAGATCCAAGGTGCCCAGCTGTGGCCAAGCTGGAGCGCCAGCCAAGGAGGTGCTGTGTGTGGTTGGTGGACCGCTCCAACCCTCCGTCTCAGAGGAGGCCACACCCCCAGTGCTGACTACTTGTTCTCTTCCAGCCAGTGGGGATTTAAACTTGGCCACGGGCCCTTCCCTGATAAACAAGGCTCACAGCTGGGGACGGCTGTTCCCGGGTCCAGATGAAGAGGCAGGAAGGGCGGGGAGGCAGTCAGCCATCTCCAGGGCTGGCTTCTCCGTGAGGGTCTCCCTCGGAGTACCCAGAACTAGCTCGCTCCTTCACGTTGTTTCTTCTGCAAATGCGTGCCGAACTGCGAGCCAGGATCTGGGCTAGGCTGCAGGGGGACTGAGGCAAGCGACCCAGTGGCTGTTCTCAAAGAGCTGCTGTGGGAGAAGCAATCCTGGGGAAGATGGGGTCCCCTTTCCTGGGGGACGGTTGGAATCCGGCTTCAGTAGGCAGGTGAATGAACGCTGGGCGGAGTCTCGAGAACCCTGAGAGCCCCAAGCAGAGAGAACAGCAGCGACCTGGAGACAGGGGCCGAGCAAAGTCAACACAGACGTGAGAGGCAGGGGAAAACCAGCGTCTCACCCCAGGGTGGGTGGATTCTGGATTTGCCGCTAACAGCCCAATGTGCTGACTGATCGCTTTATGAGCTGACTATTCGGTAGACATTAGCTTCTTTCACGGAGCTCAGCGCAGGTCTGCGGAAGCTCACATCCAACCTTTGTGCCTCCCACAGCCTGGGAAAGGAGAAGCTGGGAGGGAGACGTGCACAGGGCAGCACCGGACTCTCCCTCCTGCTGGGCCAAGCTCTGTGGCTGGCGCTGCTTCTCAGCTGTTGTGCATCCTGGGTATCTTTGCAGCAAGCAGACTCTGACTAGCGAAACAGGAATTAGCACAGCCGTGGGTATCACAACAGATCCAAAATCATCAAGGGCCTCCCGAGTCAGGGTTCCAGTTTTAAAATCACTGTTGAAAGCATGGCTGCCAAAGGTAGACATGGAAGCCTGGGTTTGGTGGTTGGTCCTGTGTGTCACTGAGAGTGACAGGGGATGAATGAATGGTCCCGCCAGCATACATCACTTCCACCACACCTCTCTTCCTATGACCTGTTTTCCTATCATCTGGTCCATAAGTTTCCAGCTCTTAGTGTTAGGGTTAAGGTTAGGGTTAGGGCTAGGGCTAGGGTTAGGGTTAAGGCTAGGGCTAGGGTTAGGGCTATGGTTAGGGCTAGGGTTAGGGTTAGAGCTAGGGCTAGGGTTATGGTTAGGGCTAGGGTTAGGGTTAGGGCTAGGGTTAGGGTTAGGGCTTGGTTAGGGTTAGGGCTTGTTTAGGGTTAGGGTTAGGGCTAGGGCTTCGGTTAGGGTTATAGTTAGGGTTAGGGCTAGGGTTAGGGATAGGGTTAGGCTAGGGCATGCTAGGGTTATGTTTAGGTTTAGGGTTAGGTTATGGCTAGAGTTTGGATAGGGCTTGCCTTAGGGTTAGTGTTAAGGTTTAGGGTTAGGGCTATGGCTAGGGTTAGGTTTAGGGCTAGGGTTAGGGTTAGGGTTTGGACTAGGGCTATGGTTAATGTTAGTGTTAGGCTTAAAGTTAGGCTTAGGGTTAGGGCTAGCGTTAGGGCTAGGGTTAGGGTTAGGGTTAGGGTTAGGTTTAAGGCTATGGCTATTGCTAGGGTTAGGGTTACGGTTAGAAACCCAGAGTAAGCTCTTCCTTCCTGGCTTTCGATTAGCCCCTCTCCGGCCATTGCATCCAATTGGGGAGTGAATCCGCGGATGGAAGATCCGTTTCTGTCTTTCTACCTCTCCTCTCTCTGATAACGCTTTCAAATAAAATAATACATAAATATTAAACAATTGTTGAGAGAGAAGAAAAATGATATAACAAAGAAAGTAGGTTCTACCCAAAGAAAGGAAGTGTGTGGGAAAAAAAAAAGAAGGTGCAATGATACACATTTTGGTGTTTCTTATTATTAATTGTTTTGGTAGCCCTTGTTCAAAGCAACAGTGATGTGTTGGATGAATGTAGTTTGTAGGTAGGTGAGAGAGGAACTGAGAATGCTCTGTCCTTGTCACCCTCATTACTTGGGAGGTGCTGGATCTCTATGCCAAAATGGACTTAACTCGATTCTGAGTATATACGGTAAACTCAGGGGTAACAACTAAAGAAAGTTAGGAAAAGAAAAAAAATGCATCATAGGCTAAGATGGACTGGAATCATATAAAGTGCTGAGTGAAGTCAGAAAAGGCAGGAAAGATGAGAAAGCCAAAATGAAGTAAAGAACAGAGCAACCAAGAGAAAATAATGGTGAACACGGTAGAGAGGAATCCCATTTTATTTATAATCTCTTTAATCATCCATTATCTAAATAGCCCAATTAGAAGACATGAAGTGACAGGATGGATTTTTTAAAAGACCAAACTATATATTGTCTATAATAAATCTGCTTTAAGTAGAGACACAGACAGATTAAAAGTAAACAGATGGAGAACGGCACATGATGATGAAACAAAAGAAAGCTGGAGTAGCTATATTAATTTCGGGCAGAGCTGGCTTGCACAGCAAGGCAAATCAATAAGGCTAGGGAGTGACACCACGGAACGACCATGGGTCAATCCTCCAAGAAGATGTGATACTTAAGATTTGGGGTCTAACGGCAGAGTGTCAAAAAGCGTGAGACAGCAGCTGGTAGCGATGCAGAGAAATAGCTGACTCCACCAATAAGCTGGAGACTTCAACACCCTTCTATCAATCTTCCGGATCAAGAAGGCGGAAGGTCGGTGAGGCGTAGTTTGTCTCAACAACACCATACATCAACGCAAGGAGATCTCATCCATGTTTATAGACTGTTTCATCCAACAGCAGCAGAATACACATTCTTTGCGTGCTCCAAACGAGTAGTCACCAGGAGAGACCATATTCTGGGTCATGAAACATATTGAAGAAATGTAAAAGAACAGAATTCATATAAGTATGTTCTCAGATCACAGCAGAATTGACTAGAAATCAATAGCAGAAAGAGAGCTGGAAAAATTTCATCTATTTGGATACTACCCAATATACTTTTAAATAACACTTCTTTTTATTTATTTTAAAGACTTAGTTATTTATTTGAAAGTCAAGAGTTAAACAGAGAGAGGAGAGGCAGAGAGAGAAAGAGACGGGGGGGGGGAGGTTTTCCATCTGCTGGTTCACTCTCTAATTGGAGCTGCATCGATCTGAAGCCAGGAGCCAGGAGCTTCTTCCAGGTCTCTCACTCAGGTACAGGGGCCCAGGGGCTTGGGCCATCTTCTACTGCTTTCCCAGGCCATAGCAGGGAGCTGGATCAGAAGTGGAGCAGCCAGGACATGAACTGGCGCCCATATGGGCTGCCGGCACTGCAGGTAGAGGCTTTACCTGCTTTGCCACAGCACTGGACCCCTTCTTTTTTTTTAAAGTATTTATTTATTTGAAAGAATTAATGAATGAGAGAGAGAAGAGAAAAGAGGGAGAGGGATATGGAGAGGGAAATGGAGATATCTTATTTATTTATTTATTTATTTGACAGCTAGAGTTATAGAAAGAGAGAGAGAGAGAGAGAGAGAGAGAGAAAGGTCTTCCCTCCGTTGGTTCACTCCCCAAATGGCCCCCAGGGCCAGTGCTGCGCCTATCTGAAGCCAGGAGCCAAGTGCTTCTTCCTGGTCTCCCTTGCGGGTGCAGGCACCCAAGCACTCGGGCCATCCTCCACTGCCTTTCCGGGCCACAGCAGAGAGCTGGACTGGAAGAGGAGCAACTGGGACTAGAACCTGGTGCCCATATGGGATGCTGGCGCCGGAGGCAGAGGAGTAACCTAGTGCGCCTTGGCGCCGGCCTCAAGATATCTTCTATCCACTGGTTCATTCTCCAGATGGCCACTACAGCCAGCACTGGGCCAGTCTGAAACCAGAAACCAGGAACTTAATCTGGGTCTCTCATATGGGTGCAGGGGGCCAAACACTTGGGGCCATCTTCAGCTGCTTTTTGTAGGCTCAGATGTGGAGCAGCTGGGACATGAGCCGACATCCAGGTGGCAGCTTTACCCACTATGCCACGATGCCAGTCCCTTAAATAACACTTCCAAACACATCTCAAAATTATAAAGGCTATATATGATAAACCAGTAGCCGTTATCATATAGTGTGAAGAAAACCTGAAAGCATTTCCCCTCAAGTCTGGAACAAGACAAGGATGTGCACTTTCACCGCTCTTACTCAATGTAGGATTGGAAGTATTAGCAAGAGCAATTAGGAAGAAGAAAGAAATAAAGGACATTGAATTTGGAAAGGAGAACATAAACATATCCATGTTTGTAGATGACATGATGTTGTACATGGAAAAACCTAAAACTCCACCAAAAAGCTGTTAGAACTGATAAACCAATTAAGTCACGTTACAGGATGCAAAATTAACATATAAAACTGGCATTTTTATTTACCAATAATGCTCTTGCTGCAAGAGAAATCAAGAAAGAAATCCTATTCACAGAAGCTACAAAAAATAAAAGATTTAGGAAGAAATTTAACCAAATAAATGAAAGATCTCTACATCCAAGACATAGAAAACTGGAATGCTATTCATTACTCATGGATGGGAGGGGTTAACATCATTAGAATGTCTATACCACCTAAAGCAATCTACAGAGCCAATGCAATGTCTATCAAAATGCCAATGACGTTCTTTACAGACGTGGGAAAAACAATTCTAAAATTCATATGGAACTGCAAAAGACCCACGATAACCAAAAAGCTGGAGGCATCGCAATATCTGAAAAATCACGATGTATCAGAGAGATACCTGGACCACCATGTTCATAGCAGCACTGTTCACAATAGCCTAAATGTGGACTCAACCAAGATGTCCATCATCAGATGAATGGATAGAGAAAATGGAATATTAGTCAGCTGTAAAAAAATAATGAAATCTTGTCCTTTGCGGCAAAATGGATAGAACTTGAGGATATCATACCACAAAGCTATAGTAATGAAAACAGCATGGTACTGGCACAAAAACTAGCACATAGATCAGTGGAACAGCATAGACAGCCCGGAAATTAACCCACATACACACAGCCAACTGATTTTGACCAAAGTGCTCAGACCATGCAGGGGAGTAAACATAATCTCTACAACAAATGGTGCTGCCAAAACAGGATGTGCATATGTAGAAGAATGAAATTAGATCCTTACCTCTCACCCTCACCATATACAAAACCAGCTCAAGATGGAGCAAAGACCTAAATTGAATACCTGGAGACTGTGAAGTTGCTGGAAGAAAACGTAGGGGAAACACTGCGAGACATTGGCGTAGGGAACAACCTCTTGGACAAGATCCCCAAAGCACAGGCAACAAAAGCAAAACTAAACAAATTGGACTCTATCAAACTCAGAACCTTCCACACAGCAAAGGAGACAGTCAACAGAGAGAAGAGACAAACAACAGAATGGGAGAATATATTTGCAAGCCACTTATCTGACAAAGGATTAATATCATGAATACATTAGAACTTAAAAAGCTTCAACAACAATCAATCCAGCTGAGACACAGGCAAAAGATAGGAATAGGCATTTCTCAAAAGGAGAAACAGAAATGGCCAAGAAATATATGAAGAAATACATAGCATCACCAGCCATCAGGGAAATGCAAATCCACAATGAGATATCACCTTCTCCCTGTCAGGGTGGCTTCTATCAAAAACACAGAGAGTTACAGATGCTGGTGAACATGTGGAGAAGGGGGAACATTTATACACTGTTGGTGGGAATGTAAATTAGTGGAGCCACTGTGGAAAATGGAATGGAAATTTCTTAAAAAGCTATAACTGGACTTGCCATGTGATCCAGAAATCCCACTATTGGATATATACCCAAAAGACTTGAACATAATGTATCAAAGAGACACCTGTGTCACTTTGTTCATAGCAGCACTGTTCATAATAGCCAAAATGTGGACTCAACCAAGATGTCCATCATCAGATGAATGGATAGAGAAAATGGAAGATCACTCAGCTATAAAAGAGAGTGAAGTCTTGTCCTTTGCAGAAAAATGGATAGAACTTGAGGATATCATGTCGAGTGAAATAAGCCAACCAGAGAAAGATAAATACTGCCTGCTGTCCCTTATAAGTGGGAGCTAAAATAGAAAAAAAAAGTCTGTACACAGAGTGTTGATTACTAGAGGCTGGAGGTAGGAAGGATGGAGGGATGGGTATATGGAGACCGTCTGAATTATTACCACACAACTATTGTTTTGTAAATTTAAAGCTTTTTTAAAAACATAAAAAACATTTTAAAGAAGACATCTCAAATAAAATAAAAGCTAGTTCGAATTAAATGAAAATTAAGATACAGCTTATGTAAGTTTTTAAGATGCAGGGACAGGAAATCTTATAGGGAAGTGTATGAGTGTATACAGTGGAAAAGAAGACATAGATAATAATCAGTAATCTAAGCTTCTATGGTAAGGAATTAAAGAAAGAAGAAGAATATAAACCCAAAGCAAGTAAAAGGAAAGGAAGAAAAATGAGAGCAGAAATGAATGAAATTGAAAAAAAAAAAAAGGAAAACAACAGAGAAGAGTCAACCGAACCCAAAATTGATTCCTGGAAAAGATCAATAATATTGATCATTTCTAGCCAGGTCACAGGAGAAAAAAATGAGAGACCCAGAATCCTCACTTAAGAAATCAAAGAGGGGCAATCACTACCTGACCTTGTGAACTTACACAGGATAATAAAGGAATCTGATGGACAACTCTATGCTCACAAACTTAGATGAAAAGGATCAATTATTCAAAACAGCACAGAAGACAAGAGGTGAGGTATATGAAGACATAGCCAAAACTGAGGCACAAAAACTGTCCTGGATATAATCGCAGAGAGGTTAGTTGGGGCATAACTTAACACACTGTGAGTTACCATCTCTAATAAAAACGCACTGATTGCAAGGGGTTAACAATGGGCCCAGTAAATAATGCCAGAACATCCCCAGTGGTTTTCTTAGCACAATAAAACCATGTAAAGAAAAACAAAGGGAGCGCTGTGAACTGTTTGTCTTAATTTTGTAATTGGAGAGAACAGCATGATGGAGTTGTTCTTTTCAATATACTTCCATGAAAATGTGTTACTGGCTTAGCAACTCTGCCCTGACACGTTGATTCATAGCTTAGCCTCAGCACAGATGGAAGCTTCAGGAGACAGTCGGGATGCTGAACTGCATTTCCATACTCTTACAAGGTGCTTCAAAAGGCTTATGGGAAAATGGAGTTAAAAGGTAAGTTTGTGTTGGTGCAAAAACATCTTGAAACACCTGCATAGCCTTTTCATAATACACTATTTCCGTGAGTTTTGGATTTTTTTTTGAAGACCCTGTGTAGTCAAAATTTTTATCAAGGAATAAATAGAATTAAAGTCTACAAAGAATAAATATTCTTTAAATATTTTTAAAATGCACTAAAATGATTAAAAATGACCATGTCAGGATTAAATTTAGCAGGTACACAACAACAACAACAACAAAAACTTGTGTGTTGAGGGTCCCCAAGACCATCCCCAGGTTCACTCATTTCCTAGGAGGACTCAGAGAACGCCACATGAAATCATATTGTGGCTAATGCTTACCACTGTGAAAGCATACACAGCCAACTCAGCAAATGGAAAAGGCACAGGGGCTGGACTCTAGAGGAAGGCAGGTGCCAGCTTCCAAGAGTGCTCTCCAGAGGAGCCACACCACAGGGAGACAGGACCACATGCGTTCATTCAGTGGCTACAGGGAAGCTCATGAGAGACTCAGTCCCCTGGGGTGTTGAATGTGGGCTTGTCATGTGAGCACCCTCTGCCTAACACGTACCTGAATCCCACATCCCAGGGAGGAAAGTACGTATTCAGCAAAGATCGTATTCTTTGAGCAAACATCTCCAGCAAGGTGAGCCATTCTGATGTGGGAATGATGGCAAGCCAAGGTTCCAGGTGGCCCTTCAGGGGCCAACATAAAAACCTTTGCAAGTTCAGCCATCTCAGATCTACCATGAGAACTGATGTCTGCACAGTCCACCTTAAGATGAGCACCAAATTCATTGCCCTTGTGCACAGTGTGGACCAAGTCATTGCCGGCAACTCAAAGGAAACAGGTGCAAATGCTCTCAGTGGATCTCCTCAGTCATGGAGCTTGGAGTGTGATAGAAAAAACATCATTTTGGAGTCAAAGATACTTGAACTTGAATCCCAATTTGACCACCTACCACATCTGAGACCCTCCCCGAGTCCCTTAAACCGAGTTTCGGTACCCTTGTCTGTAGAATGGGATGCCAATATTATCAAGCGACCTTGAGAGCTATTGTGGGGATTACAGATGAATGATGTAAACAATCTGTCACTCAATAAAAAGCAGCTATTACAAGGAAGCTTAACAGTAGCCAAAATGTTCACGTGACTGGTAGAAAACAAAGTTATGTGGGCGCTTAGTATGAGAGCGGGGGGTGTGTTTTTAATTAATATTTGGAAGCTGTTTGCAGCACTGGAACCATGAAGTTGTCTGATGGTGTGAATCACACTGGGAGAAAGCCTGTGGTGGCTGGCGATGACTCAAGGATAATTGTCCACTGAAGCCGAAGAGTGCTCTCGACTCAGGATGGGAATTGTGTCCAGAATCTTCAAAAGGCACTGGGAAGGAGGCACGAGAGCTAGGGAAACCACGTTGACAGTTTGAATCAGATGCTTGCCTTGCTGTTTTGGGAAGATGAGCTGTGTTATCTGATGGAGCTTAGGCAGGCGATTAAGACAATTCTTTAGGAATTACAAGAAGTCTCGTGGCAACTAAAATAATATTTTCCTGATCACCGGCTCTGGCCAGTGCTGTAATGAGACAATTGATGACTATAAGTACTCCATCCTGGGCCAGAGCACCGAAGATCGCTAGACTTGAAGGATCTTCCTGGTGGTGTCGTAGAGAAAATAAGATTAGCCTGTTGACATCCCTTTCCCACTCTGTCAACAGCAGAGTGCCAGCCAGTCTATAGTGTTCTAACTCCGCCCCTAGCTGTGCCGGAGCCCTGTGACTCAGACCCGCCTGCTCGGAGCACCCCCTCCTTCTGCTACGGTGGTTGGCCTGGCCCAGGGCCCGGCACAAGATGGGCCAATGAAAATCCTCCTCGGGGTTTGGTCTCTAGGAAGAAATGCTCCTGGCACACAGGGGTTGCAGAAGTAGCCTCAACCTTGGTCCTTCTGGGACCAACCGGCCACCCAATTACAATGCCGCCTGTACTGAATGTGGCCAGGATAGAGGAAGCAAAAGTGACAGAGACAGGAAATGTGAGAGAGGGCCATGATGACGTCTCAGTGTAGCCATTTTTTCCAGTTTATGAGCCAACAAACCCTGCTTTTTGTATAAAGAAGCCTGAATCAGGTTTTTGTAAAGTACAACCAAAAGATAGATGTGCCCATAGTATACCAGTTCTCCTGATTGTCAAGTAGAGATAGATATTTTTAAGAAATGAGATACGCATGCAGATCTCTTCTGAGTCCACACAGGATGAGTGGGCGGTTTGTAACTGTTACTGGACTAGCTGAAGTGGGTACTCAAAAAGACGTGGCAGAGAATCCTGCACCCTTGCTAAAGCAGGGCTGACCTCGAGGGCTCTCGGGAGCCAATCAGAACACGCAGACATCCGTTGTGAGCTCAGCCACAGAGCAGCAGTTGCGGTATCTGTGTAACACAGACAGGGCTGGGGATGATTCTGGATCCAGTGCGAGGATGTCAGACAGGAGTTCTGCTATGGATCCTGGTGAGGAGCCCGCAGCCTCCCCAAGCCCTCCCTCAGCAGGAATGAACAGATACTGATGGTGCCTCTTCACAACAGCCTTCAGATGGACCGTGGGAGGCACAGAAAAGGGAAATCCACCTCGGCCGTGTGGAAGCAACTTCGTGACCTCTCGGCGCCCCATCCCTGGGGAGCAGACAGATGTCCTGGTGTTCTGGCTCCATTAAAGCGAGAGCGGATCAGACTCAGAAGTCTGGAAGGGTTGCCTGTGGTGGTGTATCCTAGTGTCAAGGCCTCCTTCTCCCTGGCTGGTTGCTTCTTTCCCGGGTGTCTCAGGTTCTGGGTGCCCTGGCCCAGTCTCGCTCGAGTGCAGCCAAAATTGTCTTGGAAAAGAAAAAAAGTTGGGGACCTTTGCACTTCCTGATTTCAAATCTTATTCCAAAGCTAATCAAAACAGTGTGGCCTTGGCATAGAGACGCACAGACACATCAGTGGAGTAACACAGACAGTCTCGAAACAAACCTTTGTGTGTATGATCAATAAGTTTTGACAGTGGAGCCAAGATGACACAAGTCTTCCCCACGAGTGGTGTTGTGCAAATGCTTAACCGTTTGTAAAAGAGCCAATGTGGGCATTGACCTTACTCCGTATACAAAAGACCTTACCCCATATATGAAAGTTGACTCAGAATCACTTAAATACCTGAGAGTAAAGCTAAAACTACAGACATCTTAGAAGCAAACAAAGCAAACGCACCAGAACATCGGATTTGGTGATGATTTTTTGCCTGTGACACCAGAAGGTGAGGGAACAAGAATAAAAATAGACTGCATCCACCTTAAAACTTCTGTGCATCAAGACAGCAGAGTGAAAAATCAGGCAGTGGAATGGGAGAGGATATTTGCATTTCATGTATCTGATGAGGAATTCATATCCATAATGTGTTTTCTAAACTTTTAGACCTCAGCAATAAAAATACAACTAGCCTGATCTGATAAAAAAAGATGCAAAGACCATATGATTCCAAAGAAGCTGTAGAGGGGCCATCAGGCATATGAAATGTTCAGCATCACAAATCATTAGGGCAATGCAAGCCCAAAGCACGATGGGCCATCAACTCACACTCACTTGGATGGCAGCTATCGAAAACAAAGCTGGAAACACTAATAACAGAAACAGAAAATAGCAAGTGTTGGCGTGATGTGAAGGAGTGGAACTCCTCGTGCCCTGCTGATGGGAAATGTAAAATGGAGCAACTACTGTGGAAAGCAGCGGCGCATAGAATCACCACACGGCCCAGCAGCACTACTGCAAGGACTGGAAACACGAACTCATGGAAATATTTGCATACCGACGTCCAGAGCAGTGTGGTTCACAAGAGCCGGAAGTTGGAAGCAATTAACAGAAACACTGTTGTGGCATGGTGGGTTACGCCTCTGCCTGCCACGTTACCATTCCATATCTGAGTGCCAGTTTGAGCCCTGGCTGCCCTGCTTCTGACCCAGCTCCCTGTTAATGTAATGGGAAAGCAGTGGAAGATGGCCCAAGAACTTGGCCCCTTGCCACCCACATGGGAGACCAGGATGGAGTTCCTGGCTCCTGGCTTCAGCCTGGCCCAGCTCTGGCTGTTGTGGTCATTTGGGAGTGAACCAGCATATCTCTGAATGTGTGTGTGTGTGTGTGTATTGCTGTACCTTTTGAATATAAATCTTAATAAAAAAGAAACAAAATGTGATATAAACATACAATACAATGTGATTTGTCCTTAGGAAGGAAGGGAATGGTGATACATACTACAGCATAACTGAGACTTGAAAACATTATTCTATGTCAAATAAGAAAGTCATTTAACAAAACACCACTGGTGATCCCATAGAGATGAGGTCCCTAGGGGTAGTCAGGGGTGGGGGAAGGGGTGATATGGAGCTGTTCAATGGATACAGAGTATTCATTTTGCAAGATGAAGACATTTTAGAAATTGTACAGCATCATCGAACCACACCTGACAACAGTTAATATGAGAAATGTGTATATTTAACTGCAAAGGCCCAAGCTCTACTTTCGTGGAGCTGTGGCCCTCCTGCCAGTCTCCTTGATCCCATCCACACCTGGGTACCCTACCAGAGAAGGAGAGAGGCCCAGGGAGCCTGTGTCACTGTGGCATTGTGAGGGGAAAAGCCGGAGGAACAGCTTGAGCTTACATGATAGATCTAATCTAACATGGTATTCCATCATACAGTCTCAGAGTTAAAATGTGTCCCAGAGGAGACTGGAGCCAAGTACTCAATCGTATGAGTGGTGGTTTGAGTTGTTTGGAGGATGGTTAGCCAGTCTGGAAGACTTGCTCCTGAAAAGAAGGGCTGTGGGCCTTCACCCAGACGGGGGCCAAGAGCGACCAAGGAAACAGTCGTTGTGTGCCCCAAGCACGGGGAAAGAGGGGCCAAGGCCACGGTTCCAAACCTTGAAGGCAGCTGCCATGAGTCACCACGTTCTGAGTATTTACAGTCACCTACTGTGTCCAGGAATTCTTTCAATAATTCACCCAGAAAATGATTCATTTTAAGCAATGCCATTTCCTAATGAAACTTCCAAGATAAATTAGTGGAAAAAATGTACATTTAGGTCCTAAATGAGTTGACCTACAGAGCACAAGGGTAAGATCTAAGCCAATTAAATGTTGGCAGGTGGTTGATTTGTGGTTTTGAGAAGTTGATCTTAATTCACTCTTCTGGGTTGAAATTAGATACAAGGTCCAATAGTCGGTTGGGGTCACTTCAGATTTATGACTATTAATGAAAAAATAGTCCCAGATTATCTGCGAAGAGCTTAGTTGAAATGTCAAAGCAAGTCACAGAGCATGCCTTCCTCTTTCGACTTGATGTAAAATATGACCTCATTGATAATGTGCCTATGGAATGCATTTACTTTGGTGGCATTGAAGGACAGTTTTATATGTGAGCATCAGTGATTGGTGACTTATTAAATGTTTCAGTGGAACTGCAGCATTTGTGTAAGTTCCCCCCATTTTTTTCCATGCAGTTGAAACAATCCAGATTAAGTATATCTCATGATGACTTTGTAAGAACTTAGCAAAAAAATCTAAAAACAAAAAAAGCTACAGACTAAGACATTGCTATGCATGTAGGAAAATGAAAAATTAAAAAAAATTATTTATTTTAAAGTCAGAGTTACAGAGAGAGAGAATGATGGAGAAAGAGAGAGAGGGAGAGACAGAGAGGGAGAGATTGATTGATTGATTCTCCATCCACTGGTTCATTCCCCAGTTGGCTGCAATGGTCAGTGTTGGGCCTGGTTGAAGCCAGGAGCCAGGAGATTCTTCCAGGTCTCCCATGTGAGTGCAGGGGCCCATCTTATGTAAATGCAGTCGGGCCATGTTCTGCTGCTTTTCCCAGGCCATTAGCAGAGAGCTGGATCAGAAGCAGAGAAACCAAGGCATGAACTGGCACCCATATGGGACGCTGGATTACAGGCGGCCACGCCGCCAGCCCTGAAAGAGACATTTACTTACAGATGTGAAATATGTGGTTCAGAAATAGCCTCATAGCCCATGCATATTGATAGGGTTTGCTCTAGCATGAGGCTGGGCCAGAGGTGAAAGATGGCTTGGTCACTTAGAAGCCAAGGTTGACTCAAGAACCATCTGGAAATGAGCAATGGATGTAGGCTGTGATCTCAGGCCAGATTTAATTCAAAGTTGGTCACAGTTTCCAATGTAAAACCTGCAAACATTGTGTCCTAACACAATACAAATGGGTCTGTGTATAAACTGGAGGCAATGGTATTTCTAAACACAAAACTCTGAAAGGGAGAGCTTTAAAAGACTTTGCACATGAAACATAGAGTTTGGTACAGAATCATCTCAAAAATACTAGGAACAGTCTTGAAATGGACGAGGATTGAGGTACAGAGGACATGTCTATGAATCCCCAATCAATAAATATTGATCTATATCCTTTGACTATAATGCCGCCATGTGTTTTTTAGAAAAATAATCCATTCGCATCCAACGAACAACTCCTTCTCACTTAGAAACTTCCATTAAAACATTAAAATAACTTTACATGGAATTCTTTGTTTAAAGCACAAAACAAAACTCGAAGCTGAGGAAGGATCAGTAATTCTGGCACTTTGCAGCCACACCTGTGAGCTGGGGCTGGCGTGTCACCGCAGGGGTATTTGACGACCTGCAGACTCTACGGAAAGCCAAGACCAGCAATGGGATCCAGAGCGCAGTCCTGTTTGTGTCCTCTCTGCATGTCACTCCCAACGTGAAGAGGATGAAGGAATCCATTTGGGTAGGGTGGGTCGGCCACCAAGCAGCTCACGTTCAGTGTCAGCCAGTTTCCAGGCTATGGGAAGGAAATGGTAGCATTTAAGTGTATGAAAAAGAGGGAGAGGCCACACACCCAAATGACCTTAGGAGGGGCATCAGTGCAGGTAAGACCCTCAGGTCCTAACATCTGCTTGGGACCCTCAACTCTGAGCACCCCGGCCCACCCAGCACATACACAATTCCTCATCTACTTCCAATCATCAAATGAACGACTGTTTAACATTTATCCTTTGGCCAAGGAAACTCAACGCCAAATTATGAGAGCTCTTTGGCAGCAAATGTAAACAGCAGGTCTGTGCTGTTAGTGTGTGGGTGTTGGCACCCCAGACCAAAGCCATCTGTGTGCAGAGGCCCCCATGCACACACCTCACCCCCTCTTCCCAGGTACCATCTTGGGCGATGAGGACGTGGGATGCTGTCTGGGATCCTTAGCCATCACCTCCATGCCCCGTAAAGACTTTTTGAATTAAAAGATGAAAATAAACTTCCAATTGGTTTGCACACAGAGAGTACGGGTCTTGCCATTGTCAACCGTTGGAGGCCGGTTTAGCTACAGACAAACTCCAAGAACCAAAGCGTGAGTTAAAATGTGGGAACATGCTGTCAGGTAACCCAGAGGTTTTCTCTCCACAGCTGCACACAGGCCTCGGAGCACCCACCTACACAAAGTCCCTGCCGACGTATGGTTTCAATGTCTGAAGAGCACAAAAGCTGTCTGGTTTGAGACTTTTCCCTTTCAGCCAGCTACACTAGGAGTTGATCTTCTGTGGAATCCACGGTCACCCTCATCGTACCCATGGTCACCACCATCCGCTGTCATGGTGATTGGCGTGGGGGCAACGGTTTCTTTGCAATATCCCCTTTTGGATATCCAGACCTGTGGAGTGTTTGACAGGAGTCAGAAGCTACTATGCTTTCCAGTTGCCCAGGGATTGGAGTGAGCAAAACAGTCATAACAATCCAATAATCTTAATATTTATTATTCAAGCAGAAGCAGTTCACGTGACAAAGCTCTGGCACCTGCCCCGAGGCCTAGAGGATGTGGGGATGAGTGTTTCCATGTGGCCTCCAAGTCCAAGTAGAGGCCAGAGCTCCAGGACCCCAGCAAAAGAAAACCCTTGAACCCTGCAGCCTGCGTGACAGCCCTATCCTCTGTATTTCCCCCACTGGCCTGAAGACTGGTAGGGGTGCTAGCTCTTTCTCTGATTTCAACATGTGCTCAGGTCATAGGAGGAGCTGGGCTTGTGGTCGGTCTGTGTGTGTGTGTGTGTAGTCCATCATAAGATTGACTGCTTATGAGATTCCTGCTACGGAATAGACTTTCATCCATCCATTCATTCCAGATCGGTTCTTTCTTCATACAGATGCAGAACAAGCAACTGTTAGGTTTTCTAAGAAAGACCGGAAGTGAGTAGTGCAAAGAGAAGACGGCTGAGAGCAGACAAGCATGGAAGAAAACCTCTCCTAGGAGGTGCTGTCCCAGAGGGAAGTCCTGTTCTCCAGGTTCGGTGAGGGGTGTCAAGAGGGGGACCCGGTGGGGATGGGAGGTGCCCATAGATGCTGGGAACTCTGTGCGAGCCCCACCCTGTTACAGGAGGGAGGATGGCTATCGCTGGATCCAGCTTCCGGCTCTGCGTTTCTCCATAAGAGTTTATCACCTTGGGGTAGGCAGATGCCAACATCAGGAAATTGTTCATGATGGATCTTTTTTTTTAAACAAGCAGAGTTAGACAAGTGAGAGAGAGACAGAGAAAAAGGTCTTCCTTCTGTTGGTTCACCCCAATGGCTGCTACGGCCAGCGCGCTGTGCCGATCCGAAGCCAGGAGCCAGGTGCTTCCTCCTGGTCTCCCATGGGGTGCAGGGCCCAAGCACTTGGGCCATCCTCCACTGCCTTCCCGGGCCACAGCAGAGAGCTGGCCTGGAAGAGGAACAACCGGGACAGAACTGGCGCCCCAACCAGGACTAGAACCCGGGGTGCCGGTGCTGCAGGCGGAGGATTAGCCTAGTGAGCCATGGCGCCGGCTGATGATGGATCTTTGTCTTAAGATTCCCAATTGAAACATTCAACTCATTGAAACCAAGAGCGTGGGCTTCCTGCTGGGAATTATACCTGAAGGGAGACAGCAGGGCATCAGTGCTCAGGGCTATAGGAAGAATGATGGGTAAGAACCCCGGATCCGGTCTGTGTTGTGCAAGTGGCTCATGGGAGGCCAGGCTTTCAGCTCTGAGCCCACCAGAGACACACTGCTCCAGGGCACTGGGGGAGAAAGCAAGGCAGGCTCTTCTGTACCACTTTTTATATTGTTTTTAAGGAAAGTATTCTTCCGGGCTGTTGGAGATGTACTAGTATCTGCATTTTTATTTACTTATTTGAAAGGTACAGTGACGGAGAGGCAGAGGCAGAGGGAGAGAGAGAGAGAGAGAGAGAGAGATCTTCCATCCATCGGAGCTGTGCTGCTCCAAAGCCAGGAGCCAGAAGCTTCTTCTGGGTCTTCCTACATGGGTGCAGGGGCCCAAGCACTTGGGCCATTTTCCACTGCTTTCCCAGGTCATATCGAGAGCTGGATCAGAAGTGGAGCAGCCGGGTCTCAAACCGGCGCCCATATGGGATGTCAGCACTGCAGGCGGTGGCTTTACCCACTATGCCACAGTGCTGCCCCCCCCCCACCTCTGCCCTGCTCAGAGCCTATGAGCTGGCCTGGTGAGGGAGGGACAGGTGTCCCAGTTTGTTGTCAACTACAGGTCCATTTGAATTTGCGCTGCAGGTAAACAAGTTGCTTTGGAGCTTGAAGTGTGGGGCCCGAGACAGATTTGCACTAACAGAAGTATTTGCTGTTTGTGGAGCATACACTTGACTGGGCACTCTGCATTTGACCTGGTGACCTAGGTGTGGCTGACGTCTCACTGTCTACCTGGGAGCAGAGAAGGCTTCTGGGAGGTGTTGGGGGAAACACTGGTGCAGCTCGGAATGACTGTAGTCATTCCCTCTGTAGTGAAATGGAACTCGGAGGAAAGGCAGCCCCGTGGGAGGCCTGCTGGCATCACCCTGAACCACCAGGGGGATCCTGGGCAAGAGTCTTGGTTTCTCTGAGAATTCCGCTTCTCATTTACGGTGAGAACTAACAATGCTACCATAGTTGCTTACAGCGTTTTACCAAGGAATGAATGAATTGGAAAAAACAAAAATGACAAGATTCATCAGAAGTCTCCCACACAAGGGCTAAGCCAGGCAGAAAATGATGGGCCAGGTAAAGCCAGCCAGGCGGCACTGGGCAGAACTGGGGAGAATTTGGTAGGCACAGCTGGGCTTGGCTCATTGGATTTGGGAATGGCCCCAGACTTCACTGATGGCTGCCTTCCTTGTCTCAGTCTATTGCAGATGACTTTTGAGCAAAAACAAAGACGAGAGAGAGAGAGAGAGAGAGAGAGGGAGAGAGAGAGAGAGAGGATTAAAAGGCATTGGAGTTGTCTTGGGTTTAAAAGGGCTAAAGCCATCGATTACTGCCTGTTTGGATTTAACATACAAATTGGAATTGAAAGAATTACCGTGTGACACCTGGTGATGATGGCGATGATGGATTTGTAGACGGCCTCTCAGTCAGTGGACACCCGGAAGCCCCGTCTCGTGCGATGTTGTACCGAGAGGGGCCGCAGTGTGCGAGACGGGACCTGGGACATGTTCCCACAGCCAGTGGTCTTGCCTCTGGGGGTGCTGGATAAGATGCTCACAAGTTCTTTGCAAGTCTTCAGAGTAAACCCTGATTCTCTACGCGGCGGCTCACTCTTCAGGAAGACTTAGGCAGAGGCGGTGGTGTGAGCTTGCTGGAACAAGGCCATGAAAGCTGTTGCAGCCTCTTCTGCTCCCTTGGGGCCCCTTGGATCACTTCCTGCAGGGGGAGTGATCGGCACTCAAGTAGCCCTGCGGAGGATCCCACAGGACAAGGAGCGGAGGCCTCCAGCCAGGGGCTTTGTGTGCGCCCATCTTGGAGGCAGAGCCTCCAGCCCCCGTCAAGCCTTGTGATGGAAGGGAAGACGGGGCAGCCTCAGGACAGACCTTGAGCCCGAATCACCCAGCAAAGCTGCTTCTGGGTTCTTGGCGCTCAGAATCAATGAGATCATACACGCGGGCTGTTTCCAGTGGCTGACGGTAATGAACAATCAATAGGAACTCCGATAGCTAAAATACGTTGAATGCTAATAGGTGCCGAGTGCGCTTCTCCACATTTTATACACAGCAGCTTTTATCTTCCTCATTAGCAGGTGAGCAAACAGGTGCAAGGAAGGTCACGTGACTCGCCGAGCGTAAAAGACACAGGATCTACATAGGTAGTTGGATCATCTTTCACTGCTCTCTCCCCCCTCCTCCTGTCTTACCACCATGTCCATTTTCCATAGCCACATCAATGCAACCTCGTGCGGTGCTTAGAACACTGTCAGCCTGAATTAAACATCTAGATAAATCAGATAAATGGATGACGAGGAAGCAAATTAAAACCTCATTATACATCAACTCTTCGCCCAAGAGACTGGGGCTGCTGGACCTACCCCAGAGCCATATAAGGGCAGTCCACTGCTGAGTGATAATAGCGTCCTTTCATTCAGAATCTGAGAAATTGAACTCCATTCGACTGCCAATTTTGGATGCCTTAATCCAGCCCAGAAAGCAATGTTTTACCAATTTGCATTGAAATCCAAGGAAAATTGGAAATAACCTAAATACCCAACATTGGAGTTTAATAAATTATAGTACTTCAGTGCAATGAAATTTTATGAAACCGCTGAGTTATAAAACCGTGTTGAATCAAGAAAATGTTTCCAACTATATTTAATTAAAAATAGCAGAAACAAAGTAAATTTTAGGCAAATTCATCTTCAGTGCATTACAGAGTTAGAAAAATAGTGGAGCGTATTTATTTGTACTCCACAGAGAGATCTCAAAAACATATTTCTGAGTTCTAATGTTAGTAACATATGGGCAGTGTTGTGTAAAATAATATTTTTATTGAGAAACAAAGAAAAATTCCTTTCTAAGAATGGCCCCTACCAGAAATGATAATAAACACTAAAGAACATTTCTTTTCCTAAAAAAAATAAAAGATTTATTTATCTATTTACCTGAAAGGCAGAGAAACAGAGAGAGAAGGAGAAAAAGAAAAGCAAGGAGATAGAGAGAGAGAGAGAGAGAGAGAGAGAGAGAATGGGAGAGAGAGGTAGAAAAAGAAAAACAGGGTAAGAAAGAGAGAGAGAGATGTTCCATCCACTGGTTCACTCTCCAAATGCCCATGACAGCCAGGTCTGGGCTAGACTGAAGCCAGGGGCCGGGACCTCCAGCTGTGTCTCCTATGTGGGTGGCAGGGGCCCAGGTACACCTGCTGCCCTCCCGGCTTCATTAGAGAAAGCTGGATTGCACCTAGAGTAGTTGGAACGTGAACTGGCACTGCGCTGTGAAACGCAGGCATTGCAGATGGTGGCCTAACCCAATGCACCACCATGCCTGCCCCAGAAAGAGCCTTGCTTGACCAGCATTCCCCTCATGTGTGTGCAGGCTGAAGCAGTCCTGGCATGGGACATCATGCAAACAGCACAACAAATTGCTGAGCCTGTGACCCCATGCAAAGACGGAACGGAGTACGAGCAGATGTGGCCGTGAGGTCTGGCACAAGGATGCACGTACCACAGCAGAGGGGAGCTTTTAATAATGTCTGGTTTTGTTCTTGACTTTAAAGACACAACCAAAGCACAGAGAGACAAAGGGCCCCAGGCCAAGAGGCCGTAATGGCAAGAGCTAGGACAAGTCACAAGCACGTCTCTGGCGTCCTCACCGAGGGGCAGAGAATGCTTCCGATTCTGCGGCTGTCTTAGGCTATGTGCTGTGACGACAATATGCTATTACTGCACTGTTTCACAGATGGTGAACTCGAGCCAAAGAGAGTGGGGTGCTTTGCTTGGGCCCAAAGCGTGGGTCTAGCCCTTCCTCATACATATCGCCGGCAAAGGATTTGGAAAAGTCACTTCATCTCTGTAAGACTCACAGTCAAGTGCACCATTGGGGCGGAAGTAGCCCTAACATGTAGGACTGTTTTGAGGATGGTGTGAAAAGCTTATGTAGAGCTCCTGGCAGAGCACCTGCCCATCCCAACCATTTATTTCAGGTTAGCTGGGGTTTATGGCTTAGCTATGAGTCCTGAGGACTCAGAACTGAGGTTCTGAATTGGTTCTGTAAGCCCAAGATCAGCCATGTGCTTGCGGTCCTAACTCAGCTGTCATCAGATGCTAACACTGCCGGGAGTAAGGGAGTGACCTTGAGCGATTTGCTTCCTCAGGGAGTCTTGCTTCACGTTGGCAGTGGCATGTGGCTGCTCGCCCGGGGGAGGGGGCTGCGCTTGAGGGGCTCTGAGTTTGCCTCTGGCCCTGGGCACGATGTGTTCACTCATTCACTCATGCATGCCTTCCTGGGGGCCCCTGAGTGAAGTGAGTGACCCCAGGACCATACAGGATGGTGAGAGATGGTCCTGGCCAAAGGCCAAAGGCACAAGATGTGTGCAGAATACAGTGCACCACCTGTAGGAAATTGGGAGGGATGGGGAAGGGGGGAGGGGAAGAAGGGAAGGGAAGGGGGATGGGGAGGAGAAGAGGGGGAAAGGGAGGGGAAGGATGGAGGGGGAGGGATAGGAGGGGGAAGGGGGGAATGGGATGAGGGAGTGCTGCAGAATTCAGTGCATCACCTGCTAGGAAATTGGGAGGGATGGAGGAGGGAGGGGGAGGAGGGAGGGGAGGAGGAAGGGAAAGAAGGGGAGAGGTAGGGGGAGGGGAGGAGAGGGGTAGAGAGAGGGGGAGGAGGGGAAGAGGGGGAGGGGGGAGGAGAGGGCGATGGGGGGGCTAAGAGGAGGGGGAGGGGAGGGGGAGAGGGGGAGGAGGAGGGGGAGGGGAAGAGGAGGAGGGGAAGGGGAAGAGGAGGGGGAAGGGGAAGAGGAGGAGGGGGAGGGGAAGAGGAGCAAGGGGAGGGGAAGGATGGAGGGTAATGGGAGGGGGAGGGATAGGAGGGAGAAGGGGGAATGAGATGAGGGAGCGGGAGGGGGAGGGGAAGGGAGGGAGAGTGGGAGGGGAGGGGGGAGGGGGAGGTGAGCAGAAGCAATACCGAATGCCTTGAGAGAAAGCCCCAGGTTGGTGTCTGCAGGGCTTCCACTACAGACAGGGACAATTGTGCAAGATGACACAGAGATGGGGTGGGCGGGGACAGGGCTGAGCGTGGAGGTGAAAAGTGAGGATGAGGAGCAGGAGGAAAGAAAGAGGTCAGGTGAGACCTGGCCCTTCTCGCTGGGAGGCCTGGAGGCTGGGGCTGGCGCTGGCATTGTGGGCCCCACGGAAGGACAGGGTGGAGAAGTTGGGCTGGCCGGTGTCCTCTGGGGAGTGGCTATGGGTGGGCGGCTGGGGGCTAGCAGGTGGGCTGAGGGCCATGAGAAAGGCACGAGGAGCTGAATCTTTGCAGAGAGGCCTGGGCTGGCTGCACGTCTGCTCACGAGCTTCTTCTTTGAGTTGTGGATTTTATAGCAGCACAGTCTTGGGTTTGCAAAAACATCATGAGGAGGGAGAGATCCCCTCCACGGCATAACCCCCGTTTCCACTCTTCTTAGCTTCCTATATTAATATGCCCAATTAATGAGATAATAGCGACTCTTTATGGTCAGCTAAGGTGCCTACGTTAATCAGACTTTCCTAGTGCTCACCTGTTCCAGGGCCCCGCCCAGGACATATGTAACAGCCAATCACGGCACCTGTGCGGGCTCTGCTTGGTGGGGACAGTTCCTGTAGCAGACACTTATAGGTGACAGTTCCATGTCTCTGACACCGGTGGGAAGACAGGCCAGCTCCAGCTGCAACATCGTCTGACCTTGCAGGTGTTTAGGGAGGAGAATCAGAGAGGCAGGCACGGCTCTCAGTATGTGGCCTCCATGGCACGTCCCAACGACAGGACGTGTCACCAGTGACATGAGGACATGATGTGTTGCTGGTGAGGCGCCCCTTGGCCGCCTGGCTGATGCAGGTCAGGTTTCTCCTTGTCCTCCCCATTTCAAACTCCAGTCTTTGCAAGGCAGTTGCTACAAACACCACGCCCTGAACGAGAGGGAACGCTATTGTACCTCCTTGAGAGCAGGGTGTGCATAAATTATCCGCAATTCTTCTGCATAGGCGATCACCACATCCCCCATTTTGTTATTTATTCCATCATTTACTTATATTGGTGTAAACTCACAGATATTTATCTTTTACTTGGGATTGGAATTCAGTAGTACTTGTTGAAGTGTTTTGTTGCTCCAGTACCTTCAGTTTTGGCCATCTGGGTTGGCTCCCATGCCCTTAGCCATGGCTCCATCCCTGGTTGCTTTGAAAATTCACTCATGTTCTAGCACTAAAGAACACCTACCCGCCTCTTGCGGCACTGCTGCCCTAGTCCTAGAATTAACCGTTTCCCCAAGGAATCTTGGACCCTTTCCTTGGGAAGTGGCTTTAGAGATCAAGGTACAAGCAGTAGTCGTGTTTGTTGAAACTAGAATGTCCTCATTTTTTTTTTTTTTGCACCCAAATAAACTTCTCTTTTAGTTCTGGCTTTCCACAGGCTTTTTTTAAAAGAAAATTAATTAATGTATTTGAAAGTCAGAGCTACACAGAGAGAGAAGGAGAGGCAGAGAGAGAGAGAGAGAGAGAGAGAGGTCTTCCATCCGATGGTTCACTACCCAGTTGCCTGCAATGGCTGGAGCTGTGCCGATCCAAAGCCAGGAGCCAGAAGCTTCCTCCTGGTCTCTCACGTGTGTGCAGAGGTCCAAGCACTTGGGCCATCTTCCACTGCTTTCCCAGGCCACAGCAGAGAGCTGGATCAGAAGTAGAGCAGCCAAGACTCGAACCGTTATGGTGCCCTTATGGGATGCGGGCACTGCAGGTCACGGATTTCCTCGCTACGCCATGGCATCAGCCCCACAGTTTAGCTCTTTCTCTTGCTTATTTGCAAACTCTCACTGCGACAATGAGAAATCTGGCCCTCACCACTGACACCCAGCAAAGGGATCCCTTTAAAGTTAAGGAGAAATAAACACTTTCCGAGTTAAACAAAAGGTGAAGACTTCATCACTGGCAGGCCCGTTCTAAAGAGAAATCTTTAAAAAGTCCTTTGGGTGAAGGGACACAGATGAGAAACTCTGATGTGTACATAGAGAATGGGAGACACAGAGCGAGTGTTGTGGCGTGGAGGACGAGGCTGCTGCTTCCGACTCCGGCATCCAGCCCTCTGTTTGCTGTTCTGCCTTTCAAGCCAATCAATCAATCAGCAAATCCCTATTAAACAGGAAGAAATTTGCAGAAGGAATGCATGAAGGCTTCCCTCGTTCGTAATTGATCTAAAAGAGAACTTTTTAAAGGAAAGAATAGGAATTGGGGTGTGACGGTAGCACACGAGTGGTGGACAAATAAATGATTGGCAGCGATGGCTCATGTCAATCCCAGGATCTCCCTGTCTCCATGGTGAGGCTTGCTGATGTCACCCTCTGTGTGGCAGCCCTGGTGCCTTCCACTGACTGGCTGTCAGCAACTTGACATTGAACCCTTCAAGCCCTTGAGTTTGGAGTTGCTGAAGTGGTGTAAGACTCAGGTTCGCTCAGTTCAAGGGATGGGAAGGACTGGTTCCAAGGATGCCCACTGGAGGAGCCAGGGAGAGAGGGCCTCATGTGCCTCCCTTCACAATGCACGGAGCGCACGTGTTCTTATTGGCGAGACAAGGGAGCGATGTGCACAGGGAAGCCCACAAAGCTATTGGAGGTCTCACACCCAACTCTGCACCCACTGTGAGCTTTGCTGTATGGGGCTTTCACTTCCGATAGAATGTTGAGTGCTGGATTGAAATGTCCCTGGAAAACAAATGGCTCTTCTGAGACTCACGTGTCATGAATTGAAGACTTTTTTTTGGTTGCTTTTTCGCAGTAGTTACTAGAATTCTTTACTCAGAAGGGGACTTGGCTCATTGTGGAATCTGCTTTTATAAGTCTATGGAGGGGACTGAGACAAGCTTCCAGGGCCTGCATTTTGGGCTGGTGCCTAGTTTCCATGAGGAAGAAAAACTTCTCTGCTCCTACAGGGGCAGATCCATGAGGGAGGGGGAGTGAGCACCAGGGACCGAGTCCCACGGGAGGGGTGGTTGGGACAAAAGGGGCCCTGGGGTTGAGAACAGAGCACAGAAGCTCCAGGGAAAATGTCTACTTTCCCTTTTTCTTTTCCTTTTTTTCCCCTCCTGCTGGGGTAGGGTGAGGCAAACCCTGTCATGCGTTGCCTTGATAACGTTGTGCCGGATTTAGGTCCTTGGATTTGCAGCCGGAGAAAGATGGAGCCGAGCAGTTCTCACCATGCGCTCTCTGCAGACATCTCTAGAAAGGGCAAGCTTTTTATTTGTCATTTTTTAAAATTTTAATTATTTATTTGTGAGACAGAGTTGTGGAGAGAGGGAGAGACAGAGACAGAGAGAGGTCTTCCACCCGCTGATTCACTCCCCAAACAGCTGCAACGGCCGGAGCTGTGCAGATATGAAGCCAGGAGCTTCTTCCGGGTCTCCCACATGGGTGCAGGGTCCCAAGACTTGGGCCATCTTCTAGTGCTTTCCCAGGCCACAGCAGAGAGCTGGATCAGAAGTGGAGCAGCTGGGACACAAACTGGTGTCCATATGGGATGCTGGCACTGCAGGCAGCAGCTTTACCCGCTATGCCACAGCACCAGTCCCATGGATGTGGTTTCTAATCACAGACCAAAGGAAACCACAGGGAAATGGCTCAAGAACTTGAAAGTGCTGCAAGCAAACAGAACAAGCCAACAAGATCCGAGACCTGTCAATCCAGAATAGTCTGCCTAGCAACATATCTTTCAGGACTAAGGGTGAAATTGTGACATTTCCAGACACGGGAGAATTAAGAGAATTTGTTGCTAGGAGATCAGCTCTAAGAGATTTGCCACAGGAAGTTCTTTTGACAGAAAGGAAATGATATCAGAGCAAAAGTTGCAACATCAAGAATGAAGGAAGAGGGGCCGCTGCTGTGGCATAGCAGGTAAAGCTGCTGCCTGCAGTGCTGGCATCCCATATGGGCACCAGTTCAAGTCCCAGCTGCTCCATTTCTGATCCAGCTCTCTGCTATGGCCTGGGAAAGCAGTAGAAGATGGCCCAAGTCCTTGGACCCCCGCTCCCACGTGAGAGACCTGGAAGAAGCTCCTGGCTCCTGGCATCAGGTTGGCACAGCTCCGGCCGTTGCAGCCATCTGGAGATTGAACCATTGGATAGAAGACCTCTCTCTCTCTCTCTCTCTCTCTCTCTCTCTCTGTAACTCTGACTCTTAAATAAAATAAATAAATCTTTTTTAAAAAAAGAATTGTATCTATGAATGACAATACATCTGTTCCCAGTATATTAATAAAAATATAAATATAAAAAATAAAATATTTTAAAGATATTCAACTACCCCCCAAAAGAAGGTTGGAAAGAGGAGGAGATCATTAGCCATGGAAACTGCAGTCCATACCGGAAGGGCTTTACGAACATCATGTTGAACTTCAGAGCAAAGAGAATCACCGGAGACAGAGAGGAACATTCCATTACGATGAAGAGTCAACTTGCCCAGGAGCTGTAACACTCCTAAATGTGTCCACGTTAGACGCAGGGCTTCCAAACACACCAAAGCAGGAGCCGACAGAACCAAAAGGGTTAAGAATCAAAATCCCGTTCCTAGCTAGGGACTTTACCGTTGTTGCAGCTAGAAGGAGCAGGGAGAAAGCCCGCATGTAAAGATCTTCTCAGCACCACGTCAATCAGATGGAGCCAGTGGGCGCTGATAAAGTTATCTGCCCAAACACTGCAAAACATCCATTTCTGGAGAGAGCAGAAGATATTCCAAGCTGAGAAAAAAGGAAAACAAACGTATCGGATTTGTGGAATGCAGATAAAGGACTGTTGAAAGGGAGATTTACAGAATTAACTGTGTGTGCTTGGAAAAGAAGAAAAAATTCAAATAAATAATCTAAGCTTTAATCTTAAAACTTCCAGGAAAAAGGGGGGGGGCATAATAATTTCAAAGCAGAGAGAAGGAAGCGAATAATAAAAGTAAAACCAGGAACCAACGGAATTTGAAACAGAAAAACAATAGAGAAAAAAAATAACCAAAAGCTGGTTCTTTAGAGAGATAAACATGGGCAAAGACTGACAAACATAAAAGGATACAGGCAGCCATTTGGAGTAGCAGCTAAGATGTCGCTTGCTCACGGATCCCAAACAGACAGGATCAGAAGAGAACCTCAGCACAACGCAGCAGCTTCAGACTTTCGATAGCACAGCACAGTGACAGACTTCTAGAACTTGCCAGGTTTCAGGTCACTCTGATACTGACAGCAGATATCTTAACACACACCTTGGAGGACAGGAAAGAAAAGACAGACAGATCCAGACCAAGTTCTGAGAGAAATCCATTACCAACCCCAAACCCATTACCTGGTGAAGCTTTCTTTCCTAAAGGGAGAAATAAGGCTTTCCAAGACAAACACATGAGCAAAACACGGAAGGTGCTCCATCACCACCCGACTTAGTCTTAGGAATAGCTCTCAAAGATGCACTGTACAGAGGAAGCAGGAAAAGTGTGAAAGTAGGAAGCCTACCAGAAAAAGAACGAAGGGTATTCAGGATCACGTTGTTACTTGTCAACAATAACCTCAAAGGAAAATCCCCCCAGTTAAAAGATGCAGGCTGGTTGAATGGGTGAAAAAAGTGAGACCCCAAAAACATGCTGCCAGCAAGAAACACAGTTCACCATTAGAGATGCAGACTGAAAGGGACAGGATAGGAAAATATAAAATAGAAACCAAAGGGAGCCAGGGTAACTATTCTTATATAAAATATATTTTAAGACAAAACCTATTGAGACAGCCATTATACAATGATCAAGGGATCCAGAGGTATGACCATTGCAAGTGTGCATGCACCCAGTTTTATAAAACAAATGTTAGTAGACCCAATGGGAGATATAACATAATATTGGAGGGCTTCAGTGCTTCACTTTCAACAATGGGCAGCTCAACCAGACAAAAATCAGCAAAGAAACAGCACAGTTAATCTACCAAAAGGACCTAATAGATCTTTACGGAACATTCCATCCCATAGCTACAGCATACAAATCTCCTTCCTCATCAGCACATGGAACATTCCCCGGGATGGGCCATGTACAGGCCAGGAAACAAGTCTCTAGAAATTCAAAAAGTATTCAAGTCCTGACATATAACTCTTCTGAACACAGTGGAATAAAGCTCGAAATTAAACACAAAAGAAACTCTAAACATGATGCAAATACTTGGAGATCGAACAACATGTTCCTATATGAGCAAAGGACCATTGAAGAAATCAAAAGGGAAATTTGAAATTCCTTGAAACTAATGAAAATGGAAACACTATATATCTATATATTCTATATCCCAAGAATTTATGGGATATAGAAAATGCAGAGTTAGGAGGAGAGTTTACAGCAATAAGTGCTCACATTAAAGAGTGGAAAGGCTGGGGGCCAGCGTTGTGGCGTAACAGATAGAGCAGCCACCTGCAATCCCAGCATTCCAGAGAGATGCCTGTTCGTGTCCTGGCTGCTCCACTTCCAATCCAGTTTCCTCCTAATGGCCTGGAAAAAGCAGCAGAGGATGGCCCAAGACCTTGGGCCTTTGATACTCACATTGGAGACCTGGATGAAAACTCCTGGCTCCTGGCTTTTGCCTGGCTCAGCACTGGCCATTGCAGTTGTACTGGGAGTGAACCAGTGGATGGGAGATTCTCTCTCGCGCCCTCTCTCTCTACCTCTCTGTAACTCTTTCTAATAAATAAATACTCTTTTAAAAACAGTGGAAAAATATCAAATATCAAATAAATAACCTAACAATGCATCTCAAGGATCTATAAAAACAGGAACAAACCAAACCAAAAATATAATGAAAGATATAATTATAAAAGAAATAAACAGAGAAAAATTTAAATATATAAAAAATTAATGAAACAAAGAATTGGCTCTTTGAAAATATGAACAAAATTGATAAGCCTAAAATATATATGAAAACCAAAAGCCCCTGAACAACCAAAGCAATCTTCAACATAAATAAAGCTAGAGACGTCCCAGTGCCAGGCTTCAAGATATACTACTGTAACTGAAACAGCATGGTACTGGCCTAAAAATAGACGCAGACCAAAAGAAAATAATAGAAACCCCAGAAACAAATCACATATGTACAACCAACTTACTTCTCAAAACACTCCCTGAAGAAAGAAAATCTCTTCAATAAGTGGTGTTGGGAACATTGGATTTCTATAGGCAGGAGTTTAAATAAGACTCCTGTCTTATACCATATACAAAAATCAACTCAAAGTTGATCAAGGGTCTACATTTAAGACATGAACTTACGAAACCAATAGATTAAAATGCAGGAAAACCTCTCAAGACATTGACTTACACAAAACCTTTCTGGTTATGACCCCCAAAGCAGAGGCACTAAAAGCAAAAATAGACAAATGGAATTTTATCAAATGAAGAAGCTTCTGTACAGCAAAGGAACCAATCAACAGAGTGAAGACATATGACAGAATGAGAGAGAATATTTACATACTGTGCATGCAATAAAGGATTAAAACCCAGAAGATAAAAGAGATTCAAGAAATTCAACAATAACAAAACAAAAATCCAGTTAAGAAATGGGCGAAGTATATGAATGGACATTTTCCAAAACAAGGAATACAAATGGTCAATAAGCAAGTTAAAAAATGCTTAGGAGTAGTAGCCATTAGGCAAATGCATAGAAAACCACAATGGAGTATCATCTCACTCCAACTAGAATGACTATCATCAAAAACTCAGAAAATAGCAAGTGCTAGGAAGGACATGGAGAAAAGGGAACCCTAATACACCACTGGTGGGAATGCAAATTACTACAGCTTCTTTGAAAACAACATGGAAATTCTTTAAGAAGTGGATCTACCATATGGCCCAGCTATCCTGCTTCTAGCAATGTGGAAGTCAGTGTATGAAAGATATATGTACTTTCCTGTTTATTGAGGCCCAATTTACACTAAAAAAGATATGGAATCGATATAAATATCTGTCAAATGTTGACTGGATAAAGACAATGTGGCATATACACATGAGAGAATGTTATTCAGACATAAAAAAGAACGAAATCCTGACATTTGCAACAAAGCGGATGGAATTCTAGACTATTATGCTAAGCAAAATAAGCCAGACACAAAGCACACATATCACGTTTTCTTTCATATGTGGAAGTAAATATATTTGTAGTATCAAAGTGGGAATGCCACATGACTGGTATATAAATATTCCTAAATATTGTTTTCACTGAATTATATCCCTCACATAATAATAAACCCTTCTTTATTCATTTTATGATTTCTGTCATGAATTCTGCATTTTGCGATATTCATATATCATCCCTCCTTTAAAATTAGTAGGTATATAATGTTTACATATGAAGCAAATATGGAACAAAATAAAATTATTATATGTTTTAAAAGAATATAAAAAGTGGCAGGCAATATGTGACAACTCAGATGCCTGGCACCCACATGGGACTCCTAGATTTCTCTCTCTCTCTCTCCCTCTCTTTTTCTTTCTGCCTTTAAAATAAATAAAGTAAAAATTTTAAAAAGTAGCAGGAGAGACAGAGGCAATCCATATTAGATATGAATGGGGACCATGGCAGACATTCCAAGAATAATAAGGGAATATTAGGAACCCCTTTGGGCTTATAAATTTGACAACTTAAAAGCAATGGGCCAATTCCTTGAAAACCATGAACTACTCAAACGCTCTACCAAAACCTGTTGACTTTGTAGCTAAAAACCCTGCCATGTAAAGACCTGTCCAGGTCCAGATGGTCTCAGCAGTAAATCCTATTAAACATTTAGATAAGCAGTGACGCTCATTCTACACAATCTCTCGCAGAGAAGAGAAGGAAGGGGGACACTTCCCGGCTCATTTTATAAACCATGGCAACCACGGGAACACAAGATGGCTCTTGGAGAAACCACGATGCACAAATACGTTTTCAACGTAAGCCTCTTTGTAGGAGGGGGTTCGATGTTTATACACGCTTTCGTTTGACTATGTTTGTCATTAAATAGAAACATTCTGGCTGCAGGCCCAAGAAATGCCCAGCGCATTCCAATCAGCTGGCTGGCCCTGTGGGTTCTAACCCTGGAAGCCAACGGACCCAAGAGTCATTTCCTCCCTTTAACATCTGTTGTACTGGCAGCAACCATGGAGGTGTCGCAGAGGACTTTCAATTGCAGCCATCCAACATGCCCCTCTTCCAGCTTCAATTCTCCCCAGATGAGGTCCTTGGTCTTTCGCAGTGTTTTTCCACAATCCATGAGGTTCTCAGAAAAGAATGCACATGGAGGAAATCCCCTTCGAGCTGCCTGTCCCTGAACTCCGACTCTGTTTGTGGTTTCAGATTTGCCAAGCACCCAGAATGTGTCAGGGGACTCATGGAGAGAGGGAGCACAGGGGTTGGTCATGGAAGGTCATGACACTCTGCACTGGGAAACTGCACTGGCTGACCGTGACCTTGGGAAGCATCCAGTGTGGGTGGGTGAGAGGGGCTCAGCTATCCATGCTGTGCAACCCCTGGGAGAACCATTGCAGCATGGGGGCAGGGTGTCTTCCCAACGCTCTTGCACAAGTTTGGACGGAGTCAGAACCACACAAGAGTGGACCCGGGGCGTGGAAGGGCCAGAATCATTGGTAAAAGGCTGGTCTTTGTCAAGAACAAGATGTTTTGACAAACACTCAGGTCTTAGTCCAGGCCAAATGTCCCTGGATGAATCTCAGCTTTATTTCTTCCCAGCCTGTTGCAGGGCCTTGTGGGAGCTTGCAGAGGCCTTGAGATCCCAAACTGTTTACTGATCATGTTAAATATGTAGCAACATCAGTGAGGGAGGAGGGGCCTCCTGGGCTTCTCATCCGGGGACTGATTTCTCCCATGTCCGGTTCCCAAGTTAGCTCTTGGGTAGGCTCTTTGGGCATCCAACGTCTGCTACAGCCCTAGGCAGCCTAGTAGAGAAGCTATAAGAGAGCTGCACGGAACCCCCTTTGCAGAGTCTGGTGGGTGTCCTGGTGCCTCTGTCTGCCTGGGGACCCAGCAGGGGCAGCATAGACAGCTGAGAAGGCAGAGCGAAGCTTCTCTCCAAGGGGCCTGTCTTGCCTGGACCCTGCAGTGGACAAAGGTGCAATCACTTCTGGGAACAGACAGGCTCCGGCAGAGCAGGGACGCCCTGCAGAGCAATCACTCTCTTCCTCCCAAAGCAGAGATGCATCAAAATACAGAATGGATACAGCTGTAATACCAACTGCATGTGCACCAGGCACTTGGGGCAAGAAAGTGTGCTGCAGGGGATCTGACCTCAACTATGACATTTGCAGAGCTCTCACCCCAACCCTAAGAGCTGTTCTTATCATCATCTGCTAGACGAGGGGTGTATGGATCGGAGTTTAAGTTGCTGGCAAACTCGTGCACGGATGGGCTTTTTTTGGGAGGCTGTGCATGCAACTGCCTATTTGAAACCTCTCTCCTGCCACAAAGCAGTGCCCCAGGAGGAAGTGCCAAGGCCCCTCTCAGCCAACATCATGGTCTCTATTGTGTGGACTTATCATATGGTTCAACCCCAGCAGAGGGGTGTCTGTAGAGCCCATATTCTTTGTTCAGTTATGTGGTTGTGATGTGATTCACGCACACGGGTAGCTCTTCAACATCCAGTGGCACATGGAATCTTCATACTAGCCCAGGACTTGGACTGAAGCCTTGCCTAAGTGGGTCCTTCCATCAGGAGACTGGGGCACGAGGAGAGTCACAGAGCAAGACTCCTAAGTGTTGTTGAGAAAACTCCATCCTGGGTGGAGGGTCAGTCTGGGAGGTATGTATGCCTGACTTGATGTGTTGAGGCAAAAAATGCAGCCAGGCGCTGTGACACAGTGAGTTCATTTGTTGCTTGGGACATTGACATCATATATGGATGCTGGTCGAGTCCCGGCTGCTCCACTTCCCATCCAGCTCTCTGTTAATGGACATCAGAAAGCAATGGAAGATGGCCTAAGTGCTTGGGCCCCTGCCAGTCATGTGGGAGACCCAAGTGGAGTACCTGGCTCCTGGTTTCAACCTGACTCACCCCTACCCATTATAGGCATTTGGGGAATTAGCAAATGGAAGATCTCTCTCTCTCTCTCTCTCTCTCTTTCCTTCACCTCAAATGCACAACATAGTTTTGGTTCATTATGATCCTTGTAACACGGAACAAGGAGGGACTAAAATCAAATACTCCTGGGAGTTTCTCAAATAGAAAAGAGGAAGAATAGAATTTTCTTAATTTGGCACGGTTAAGCCATGGGCTTTTCTAAAAACTTTGTACCTGAGGATTCTTGTGTGCCTGCATTCTTGCATAAGTTAGTATGTGATTTCGCCCAGGTAAACTATGATAGCAAGCATTGATTTAGGTTTCATCAATAGATTTGCTTCAATGACAGTCCTTCCCATTAACCAAAAAGCACTTCTTAGTAGTCACTCAGCTGAGCTCGTTTGAAAACGACTTATGGTGGATGTGGTTGAGTGGTTAAGAATCTTTTGTTGGGTTCTCAATGACTTTTTCCCATAAGGCAAGAGTTTCTGTGACTTGAATATGGCTCACCCCTACTGAAACTCACATTGAGGCTGGATTTCTCAGGGTAGTGGTGTTGAGAAGGGGGCAGACCTGCAAGAAGAATTAGTGCCTGTCTTGCTTGTGGAATGGGTTAGACCTCACCAAAGTGAGTTGTTACGAAGCGAACCTGACACCGCCCCTCAGCATCTGTCACATGGCCTCTCCCACGCACCTGCTTCCTTTGTATCTTCCACCAACAGGCCCCTACCAGGAGCTGAGCAGATGCTGGATCCTTGTTCTTAGACTTTCAGCAACTTGGATAAAGAAACTTCTTCCCTTACAGAAAATGGCCTGGGACACTAGTCCCTGGTCAATCAGCTCAGCCATGGAACTCAGGTGGATCGCCACACTTCCACACAAGCTCCCTTTCCTCTCAGGGCATTTGAGGAAATGTCTAAATAAGTGATGGATGCCCAGGTGTGTCAATGGCAAGGCTTCTTGGACCATGCCTTCCAATGTTTGGGCCAATCCCCCAGTGAATTTCCTCCCAGCCCATTCTGAAGACCATTAGTATCTTTTCCTGGAAGGAACCAGCTGCTCTCCCCCATGATTCCTTGTTTTATTCTGCATGTCTCCAATTTATTTTGACTTTCTGGGGGAAGGACTCTGAGAAATTGGAAGCTGTATGTGTCACTTACAAATTTCTCCTTGTAAGAACAATGTTCTATCCTGTATGTCTGGTTATGTGATTAAAAAAATGGTGTGAGTGCTGCTGTGATGTTGACAAGTCCCTCCCGGGAGAATTTCTGTCTGGAGTTTCACCAATATGTGGATGACAAATGTCCCTGGCTTCTACTATCAGGGATCATGAATGCAATGTCTCTGCTCTGTCAAGTAGCTGGGCAAATCCAAACACTAGGCATGCAGTGTGTGTAAAAAGGAAAGGGGTTCCCATCCTTGCTCTCATAACTATCACAGCCTGGTAGAGAAGTCGAGGTGCATTCAAGGAGAGAAATTGAAGAGGCTCATGGACCTAACAGACTGCAAATACAGAGTTCATGGATAGAGAAATCCACTGGGCTTCATCAGTGCAGGTTGGATTAATTCAGGGCAGGACATGTGCTATGGGAGGGTAAAGTTTGGAGGAGAAACACAGTGACTCTGTAAGACGGAATGGATTGAAGCTGGTTTGGAGGTCAAATGAAACCGGTTTCCAGCAAATACAAGAGCAATGCTTGGCTGCATACAGGAACGAAGCCCCTTCTCACCTCCCCTAATATTTAATACCTATCTCGCTTAAAGTCGGGGGCTCAATCAATGCTCAGGAAGACCCTAGCCAGCTTCATTCACTCAGGCGTGTACAGCTCCGTCCCCTGGATGCTGCCAGCTGGCATCTGTCATAGCAGCCGCGATGAGCATCCTCTCAGCTGGACGAGAGGTTTCGTAAGCAGCTAGAGGTGCAGCTCGGCTCGTGCTCACCCAGGTGGCCCTGAAGGGAGTTTTCTAGAGGTCACTCTCAAATGGCACCCACCGTCGTGCGTTCCACCGGGTGGAGGATTTTCCTGTGCTAGCTCTGAGCAGCATGGCCAATGCACAGACTGGGTTGATTTACAGACATGAGATAATTGTGACTCCAGGAGGCTGAAGCAGCCTCCTTCTGTTGTTTTGGCCATCAAATGCCCACAACATTAGTTAGAAGGACACGGAAAAGAAAAACTACACCTGAGCAAATGGGTTATTCCACTGGTTTGCACACATTTAAATCTTTTTAAAGACAGATGTCCGGGAAAATTCCCTTGTAGTCACAGAAGCTAATCTGTTTTTCACATTAACATAGGCCAAGAGCGCTATATAAGTCTTTTCAGGAACCAACTAATTTCATCTTTACAACAAATCCATGACATAGAGGATCATTGTCATTCCCAACCTGCATTGAGGACCTCTGGCAAAGGGAGGTGATCGGACTTGCCCTTGGGCACACGGACAGATGATTTATAATAGGACTGTGATGCAAACCCAGGCAGTCTGGACCCTGAGCCTGTGTTAATAATGATTATCTCTTCCTCCTGCACCAGATGTGTTAGAATTCTCCAGAGACACAGAACCAAGACAGACAGACAGACAGACAGATAGATATTCCTCAACTTACAATGAGGCTATATCTTGATAAGCCCATCATAAATTGAAAATATCATGTTAACAATGCATTTATAACCTATAAAACATCCTTGCTTAGCCCAGCCTGCCTTACATGTACTCAGAGTATTTACATTAGCCTACAGCTGAGCAAAATCATCTAACACAAAAGGTTGAAAAGCTCACGTGATTTATTGAATCCTGGCTGAAAGGGAGAAACGTAATGTCTGTATGGGTCCTCACCATGAACACACACAGCAGGAGACACAGATGGGCATTGTGTGGACACGATGGGAACGGAAAACACAGCAGAACAGCCAGATAATACTGGCAATGCTGCCGCCCACCCCACCCCGCCATGAAGGGAGAGGACGGTACAGGACTTTGCCAGCCCAGGGAAGATCACAATTCACAGTCTGAAGTCAGTGTCTACTGAATGCTTCCGTGTGTCTGCATCACAGAAAAGTGCACAGCTTCTTCACTCTACACATTTCTAAGAAGTTCCTGGAGAGCCCTTGTATGCATACGTTTCAAAACTTGTTTGCACCACAATAAACTTATCTTGTAATTTCATTTTCCAAGAATTTTTTGACTTACTCTCATTAACATTCTCAGGATTGGCTCCTGTGGTTACAGTGGCTAATTCTGGAGACCCAGGAGAGCCAACGGTACACATGACATCTGCAGGTCGTGGGCTCAATCATCCTCCTACTCTTTTGTTCTGTTGAGCTCTGCAAGTGCTTGGATGACACCAGCCTACTTTGTGGAGAGCAGTCTGCTTTACCCAAGCTGACTCATTTAAATGGTGATAGCTTCCACCGACAGCCTCCGAGCTCATAATGAAAATTAACTAGCACACTAAATCAGGGTGATAAATTGGTTCCATAGATGGCTACAGTTGTATTCTGCAGAATGTCACCATATGCAGAATCTATTGGGCACACAGTATAACAACCAGAAGATGATCCATCTAATGGGTGCATGTTCCTCTTCCCTTGCTCCTATTCCCGTTAGTCTGTCTTCTTGGGGTAACTTTAAGTCTTTTTTCCTTGTCCTTCTAGGTTGAACTGCCAAGACTATTTAGATCCAAGGTCTGTCAGATCTTAGTTTTTTTAAAAAATATTTATTTATTTATCTATTTGAAAGGCAACTACAGAGAGAGAGAGAGAGAGAGCGTGAGAGAGAGAGAGCCAGAGAGAGAGATTGATCTTCCATCCACTGGTTCATTCCCCAAATGGTTGCAATGACTTGGGCTGTGTCAAGCTGAAACCAAGAGCCAGGAACTCCATCTGGGTTTCCCATGGGGGTGCCAGGGTCCCAAATACTTGGATCATCTTCCATTGCCTTCCCAGGTGCATTAGCAGGGGACTGGTTCTGAAGCAGAGGACTCAAAATAGTGCTGCAATATGGGATCCTGGTGTTGCAGGTGGTGGCTTAAGCCACTGTACCACAGTGCCAGCCCTTCTCCAACTTTCTGATCACTCATCAATACAAATAATTGCACTCCCAGTAGCTGTGTAAATTTATGGACTATCCCAGAAAGCAAAGCATCATGAAGCATACATAAACTACACGATAATAAGGAAAGAAGCAGTCTTTCCAGTTGTCTGATATTGAAGACTTTGTTTCCAGGCCAGTGAACATTTGGCTGGAGGATGATTGCTCATAACAGAGTATTTTAATCATATTTCAAATCAACTTAATGACTTTAAGCCAATGTTTGACTCCCCATCCAAAGTGATTTCTGTCTCCTTGGTTTGACTTCCACTAGGACTGATAACAGGCTCCTTTGAGGAGCACAGAAGATGGCTTCGATTCACACAGGGTCTTTTTCAGCCTTGCACGTGTTAGTCTGTTTAAAACCAGACGAGCAAGTCTGTACTTCAACTTGTCAGGGAAGATTGTGCAAGACCTTGGGAAGATTAGTGGTGTCCTATCTAGTGTACAGTTTCATTAGCACTGAGCTCGCTCACAGCTCTATGAGCCCTGAAAGCTGGTCCAGGATGCCAATGGTTCTCTTCCACAGAAGACCAGATGGTCGTGTCCAGTGCATTGCGACTGTCCAGGGGGGTCTGCCCCGAACTCTAAATCTGCTTGGCCTGTTCTCCTGATGGCTTCTCTCTGTGTGTGTTCTTTGAACTCTCCTTTGAATCAGCTCTGACATCTCTCTGATGTCCTCGTGATGTTAGGAGTTAAATTAAAATCTTGGACATGTGTTTACTTTAGATGTGTGTAAGAAGAATGAGTTGTCCTTGGAAAAATAGCCCTTCACACTCTGAACCAAGTGCATGTGAGGTCAGTGAGAGATGATTTCCCAGAGGGTATAAACACAGGAGAGCACTGATGCTACTCACCCCCCATTTCAGATTGGAGCTCCTCCCAGGCTTCCCTCATGGGACATCACCATCCCACACACCAGGGGACGACTCCATGCCACTCACGAGCCATAGTTCAGCTTCTATTTCCTTTTTTGAAAAAACAAGACTGGTACTCCTCTGCTGGAGGAGCTTGTGAATGCTCAAGTTCAAGGCCCTAGCAAAGGGGTACCATTGGCACCGGCCCCTCCTGTAGCAATCTGCTGGGTCCACCATCAGCCGACCCTGAGTGCATTCTTGGTTTGCAAGACCATGTGGCCTTGCAGGTCAACATCCTGATGATGATGGAGTGAGACAGGAGACCCTGAAGGGTGGTGGTAAAGTGAGAAAGTGGATAATTACAGTCCCTCCTGCTGCTACAGGGTTGCAGGGAAAGTTCTAGAAAGTCTTCAAGCCTGGGTTGTGATCGCTTTATGCTGTGGTTTGGCACTCATGCCATGATTTACAAACACATGAGAATCTTGTGTGACAGCTATGACCAGTGGTGACACACGAAACGGCCTAATGCATTTCTATATTTAGAATACCCCAGCCCTGCCAATCTCTCTGTGTCTAACAAAACCCAAAGCACAGCGGAAATTGAACATGTCAAGGAATCCCAACAAATCCCTCGACTGACTGAGAAAAAAAATGTCGAGGAGAATGGGGGGGGGGGGGGACATGGCAGGTGGGTGGGAACCACAATGGAAGCCAGGAAAATTCAAAATAAGGGCCGGCGCCATGGCTCAACAGGCTAATCCTCTGCCTTGCGGCGCCGGCACACCAGGTTCTTGTCCCGGTTGGGGCGCCGGATTCTATCCCGGTTGCTCCTCTTCCAGGCCAGCTCTCTGTTGTGGCCAGGGAGTGCAGTGGAGGATGGCCCAAGTGCTTGGGCCCTGCACCCACATGGGAGACCAGGAGAAGCACCTGGCTCCTGGCTTCAGATCAGCGCGGCGCGCCGGCCGCAGCGGCCATTGGAGGGTGAACCAACGGTAAAGGAAGACCTTTCTCTCTGTTTCTCTCTCTCACTGTCCACTCTGCCTGTCCAAAAAAAAAAAATTCAAAATAAGAGTGAAAATAACTCTTAAAGGTGACCGAGAGCAGACTTCTGATCTGGACAAGATGATGGAGATGTCCGTCTTCCTGCTTGTGCCTGTTACGTCCAGCGATCAACCTTGGGCAGGACCCAAGTGAGAACCAACCGAGGATTGTGCAAGAAGGCAGGAAGGAGGAGAGCTGGTGTGGTGCCCCAGGCTGAAGGAGCAGCACTGGACAGGGCGTCTGTCTGTCTGTCTGTCCCACAGAGGCCAGAGGAAGCCTGGACCTGAGATAGATGGATTCCTCTCCGGGAGCTAGCAATATCAGGCAAACATGAAGCCACTGGCCCTGGGGCATAAAGTGGGAGCCCAGGCAGCAATCAGCAGCCAGGGGCGGTGCTCTCTTCCCCTCTAAGCACTGGCCTCTCCTTCCCATCAGATATCCCAAGGCTGCTGGCAGGTCAAGTCTGCCCGAGAAACCTGGCTTCCCCAGGCGGCCGGCCTCACACTGAGCCGTGGAAGGATATCCAAGTACAATACCATAAACAGCACCTGAGTAGGCCAACTTTATAAAGAGAAGAAGTGTCTCTAGCTCCCGGGTGTGAAGTTCAAGGGCACCGGTGCTGGCCACATCACATCTTGGTGGGAGTGCGTGTGGGAGCAAACAATCCCACAGCTAAGCTTGAAGCCAGAGAGAGGCAGACTGGGGTCTCACAATATGTCCCAAGGGCAGAGCCCTCAGTGGGCAGGAAGACCTCCAACCAGGCCCCGCCTCTTAAAGAGCCCACCACCTCCTAACGCTTCCAGTGTTGGGACCAAGCCTCCAACACACAAAAACCACATCCATCCGAACCACAGTGCATCTGGTTCATGAGGTCTTGCCTGAACTGGCCCACCACAGAGACAACAGGTGGGGCAGGCAGGGGCTTCTCACATAGAGACCCTCTGTGATCCTGCAGGCAGGAGGCTCCCTTCTTCCTGGTACAAGGATATGGGTGGCCAGGGCAGGAAGATCCTAGCACACTTCTCCCTTCCAATAGACCCTCCCAGAGCATGGCCTGGAGAATCTTCCTCCACCTTCTCCAGCAGTGGCTCAAGGGACCAACGGGAGCCCTGGAGGCATCGGATAACCAAGCAGAGCCCAGTAGCACCCATGGGCTCTGAAAATGAAGCTGTCCTTGGAACCACAGCCCATAAACATAGGCTGGGGGAATCCAGGCGCCAACCCAAAGAGGGTAAAAAAAAATGACAGATTTAAATAGAACCCAGAGGCTCCTAAAACAATAGACAAAGTTGCAGAAGACAATACAAAATAGCCCACAACACCAAGAGTCAGGAAAACCGAAACTTGAATGAGAAAAGGAAAAACATCCAACTGATACAAAGATGAGTGAGATGTTGGAATTGGTTGACAAGATTTTGAAGCAGAAGTCATAAGAACAAATGCTTCAGTAATCCATAGTACATTTGCTTGAAAGAAATCTCCACGAAGAAATGCAAGTGACAACAAAAGACTGAGTGGGAACTGCAGAATGGAAAAGTACAACAGAATTTTTTTTAAAAAAAGTTTAGTGAATGAGCTCAACAGTGGAGTAGGAGGCAGAGGGTCGGATGGCTGGATGAGGGTAGTACACTCTCATTTATCCAGTCTGCACAGGAGAGAGAGAAAACAGGCAGGAAGAAATCAACAGAGCTTCAGCCTCAGGGACTTGTGAGACAATAACAAGAGTCAACCCTTGCATCTACCGGGGTGCATGAAGGAAAGAGAGTGAACAACACAACAGCTGGAAATTCACCAAATTTGGTAAAAAGGCACACAATTACAGATCCAGGAAGTCAGGATATACCCAGAGAAATCTATGCCAAGACACCTCATAAATGAACTTTTTGAAAATTCAATGTAAGTGTAAATATACTGAAAATGAAGAAAAGCAACACATAGCAGGCAAGGCAACACTAATTTATAACAGAAGGTAGTGTCAAGTATTTTCTATGTTTTGAAGGCAAAGAAGTGTCACACATCAATTCTACGCATAGTAAACTATCTTTAAGGAGTGAAACAGCATTCTCTGATGGGTGATCCCTCTATGCAGACCAGCTGAAGGAAATTGGTGCAGTAGGAAGATAATGATAAAAGGAATAATGTCAAAATGCAAGGACAGAAATATGAGTACATACAGTAGAAAAAAATTTTCCTTTGGATATTTATAAGTCATATTTGATGTTTAAAATAAAAATTATGCCCCTATCTGACTACCAAGACACAGTGGGAAGAGAGAGAGGCCCTCACGGAAGTGAGGATTCCACCATCATTTGTGGTGGTAGGATGGGGATACCTGTAATACTGCTATCTGTGTTATGTATGTTATCTTGATGGTCCCAGGGAAAACCCTGAAAAACCTCAAAATAGACTCAAAATCACTGTGCCTAACTCTAAGTGGAATTCTAAAAATTGTCCAAGGAACTCCTGAAAGAAAGCAAGAACCTAAGGAACACTCTCTCTCTTTCTCCTTCTCAAATAAAGAAATAAAATTCTAAAAAGCAACCAATGTCACTCACCACATCAACAAATTAAAGAAGAAAAGTGGTTAGATCAAATCCATTGATGGAGGTGACAAGGCGGAAGTGAGTGCTTGGTTGTTTTGGTCATGTCTCTGTTTTCACTGGTAGCTTCTACTCTCACAGGCTCCTTCATCCTTTTCTTTATGTATGTGTCTCGCTAGGACCACTTGGATGATTGCTTTCTTAATTTCACATTCTTGCTTTACATTGCTACTATATGCAGATCAGCAGAGTTTTCTATTCTGATCTCATATCCAGCAACTTTGCAGATCTGTGCACTAATTGTAATTATTATTAGTGGAATTTTGGGTATATGATGTAAATGAGCCCACATCATCTACAAGTGGAGAGACGTTTACTTCTTCCTCTCCACTATTCATATATTTGATTTCATTTTCTTGTCTTATGGCCTGGAATAGAACCTCCAAGGTGCAACGGTATGGAATTGTTGGGAGCAAGCATCCTTGCCTTAGCCGTGTTCTTAGGAAAAAGCACCCAGTATTTCAACACTAAGTATAGCGTTCACTGTGTGTGTTTTGCTTGTTATCAGAAGCAAGGACTACTCTTCCGTGCTCGGCATTTTGAGTGCTTTTATCGCCAAGTGTGTTACGGTTTGTTCAGTGTTTTCACTGGTCCACTGCTGTGCATGATTTGAGTTGTGTCCTGTGCTCAGTTGCTGTGCTGCATTCCTGTGTTAGTTTCACGTTCATGGACATGTGCTACCTGACCCAGTTCTGCGATGCCTTTTACAGTCGGCTGCATTTGATTGGCCAAGAGCGTGTAGTTGATGGTTGTTCTGCCCATAGGCCTAGTATACACAGGTCTTTTCTTTTCTTTTAATGCCTTTGTCTAATTCTAGTTCCAAGGTAATATTGGCCTCATATGATGAGTTGGATAGCATATGCTTCTCTGAATATCCTGGAAATTTTTGTGAAAGACTGTTACTAATTCTCCTTTAGATGTTTGGCAACATTCCTCACGGGAGCTATCTGTTTCTTGACTTTTCTTTTAGGGAATTTGATCAATGACGTGTTCTACTTCTGTATGTGTTAAAGAGCTATTCAGAGTCTCCATTTCTTCTTCAGTCATTTCCAGTACTGTGTATCTTGCTAGGATTTTACAAGTTCAGGATGATCATCTAATTTGTTGTCAATCCATCTGTTGTCATGGAGTTAATAGAATTTGTTGTCATGGATTTGTCAATAGAATCTGTTGTCAAATCTAGTTTGTTGTCATGGGGTTGTCAGTATTCTTTTGTTGTCTCTCTTTTTTTCCCTTGTAACATCCCTAGTGTTATTCTCTCTTTCACTCCAGCTGTTAGTGATTTGAATTTTGTCTCTTTTACTCTTGGTCAATGGAATAAAAAATTGCTTAATTTTACTGACATTATCAAAGATTCAACTTTTTGCTTCTTTCTCTAATGGTTTTCTAATCTCTATCTGATTTTCATTCTAATCTAATCCTTTCTGATTTTTAGGCTTAGTTTGCATATTAAGTCTTCTTGCATATTAAGACTTATAAGATTTACCGCAGCTTTATTCCATCAATCTTCCTTTTTTGGAAATTTATTCATTTGAAAGGCAGGGTAAAAGAGGGAGACAAAGAGAGAGAGAGAGAGAGAGAGAGAGAGAGAGAGAGAGAGAGAGAGAATCGTCCATCTGCTGATTCACTCCCCAAATGGCTGCAACAGCCGGAGCTGAGCTGATCCAAAGCCAGGACCCCAGGAGCTTCTTCCGGGTCTCTCACGTGGCTGCAGCAGCCCAAGCACTTGGGCCATACTCTGATGTTCTTCCAGGTGCATTAGAAGGGAGCTGGATCAGAAGTGGAGCAGCCGGGATTTGTACATATGGGTTGCCAACATTACACACGGTGGGCTTTGCCCACTACAACACAAGGCCAGCCCCCATCCCATGAGTTCTGACGTACTATGCTTCCATTTACATTCATCCCAAAGTATTGTCTAAGTTCCCTGTAATTTCTTCTTTGATCCATTGGTTATTAAGGAGTGTCATTTATTTACAACGTTAATATGGATTATTATTGATATGTAATTTCTTCCATTGTGATGGTAGAACTTACTTTGTGTGTAACTACAGTTACTTAGTTTTTTTTTTTTTTTTTTAATGGCCTAACCTATGGTCTACCCTAGAGAATGTTCCATGGGCATTTTAGAATGTATACTCTGCTGTTTTAGGGTGGGGTAGTCTTGGATGTTTGCTGCATCTGGTTGGCTACAGTGTTGTTAAAACCCGTTTCCTTATTGACTAATATATTTATTGTATCCATTATTGAAAGTGGGAGTCATTGTCTTTATTATTGTTGAATTATCTGCTTATCTCTCTCACTGGGCATATTTGGAGGTTTGTTGTTAGGTGCAAATATGTTTGTAAAACAGTGACAGAGTGACAGAAAGAGACAGAGAGAGAGATCTTCCATCCTCAGGTTCACTTCCCAAATGCTTACAACAGCTAGAACTGGATCAGCCTGAAGCCAGGAGCCTGGAACTCCATCTGGGCCCCCCCCCATGGGAGGCAGGGACCCAAATACTTGGGCCTCATCATCTGCCTTCCCAGGCACATCAGCAGGAGGCTGGATTGGACGCAGAACAGCTGAGGGTCAAACTGGCATTGTTATTAATGCTGTAATTAATGTAACACAATGTGATGCAAACATCCCAAGAAACAGTATAACTGCCGGTACCGCAACACCTACCTGTAGGTAACTTTTTATTACGTCATTCTGCCCAACCCCTGGCTGATTTTCTATTATGTCATTATAAAGTCTCTTGTATTTTGGTTTATTATACAGTCTTGGGTCTATTAATATGGGGATAAGTTCTGAGAAATGTGTTCTTAGGAGATTTCATCATTGTGCAAACATCAGAGAGTGACTGACACAAACCCAGGTGTCACAGCCTCCTATATCTGCAACCTATTGGTCCTAGGTCACAGACCACTCCCTTGCACAACAGGTTACTGTGCTGAAGGCTGTAGGTGATTATAACAACATGTTCAGTATCTGTATATCTAGACACATCGAAGTGGAAAAGGCACAATACTAATATGGCATCCAAGATAAAAGTGCAAGGGACACTTGGCATGAATGGAGCGTGCGGGACTGGAAAACACACTGAATGAGTTGGTGAGTGAGTGGTGAGTGAATTACTGCACAGAACTGTAGATCTTATCAATGCCATGCCCTTGGGCTACAGGTAATTTTATTTAAAAATATTTTTCTTCACTAATCAATTAACTTTTTACTGAAACCTTTTTGCTGTGTAAATTCTTGAGTTTTTTATTGTTTAACTTCTGTATTTTTGAAGATTTATGGATTTATTTGAAAGGCAGAATTACAGAGAGAGGCAGAGACTGAGAGAGAGAGAGAGAGCGAGAAAGAGGTCCTCCATCTGCTGGTTCACTCCCCAGATGGCCACAGCGGCCAGAGCTGGGCCAATCCGAAGCCAGGAGCCAGGAGCTTCTTCTGGGTCTTCCCCACAGGTGCAGGGGCCCAAGGCCTTGGGCCATCTTCTACTGCTTTCCCAGCCCACAGCAGAGAGCTGGATGGGAAGTGGAGCAGCCAGGACACGAACAGGTGCCCATATACAATGCTAACACTGCAGCACAGCACCGACACAGATTTTGAGTTTTTTCAAAATTTGACTTTTGTGATAACACTTAGCTTACAACATACATGGTATATTCTGTATTTATTTTTAGTTTTAAACTTTTTGTTGAAAAGGAAAACACAAATACATACGTTAGCCTAACTTAACCCCGAGTCAAGGTCATTACTATCATTGCCTCCCACCTCCACGTGGTGCCCCTCTGGAAGGGACAGTATCACACGCCCAGATCTGCCATCTCCCGTGGAAATGCCTTCTCCCAGAATTCCTCCAGAAACAGCTGCCTGAGGCTCCTCTCGTTCCACAAGGGTCACTCTTCAGAAATACGCCGTGCTGGTTGGCTTGGTTTTTTTTTTTATCGTAGACTTGCCTATAAGCAGATAATGCACCATGAACATTCCTCTCTATTAATAAAAGCCTTTTGGTTCTGGAACTCGAGCTTTCAGACTTTTAAGGAGCTGGCTGGGGTTTGCAAAAGCTGCTGCTTAACCCTTCCTTGTGAATTTCTTGAACGTTTTCCCTTTCTCTTGCTTCTTCCTCAGCTGTGTGCTCCTGTTCCAATGCCAACGACCCCTCATCAGTCACCTCCTCAGGATCCACCTCTGGGGGCTCCTCATTGTCATTGTCATTGTCATCTAGCCCCAGGTGAAAACTGGCAGCCTTCTCAGCCCAGCCTTGATGACTTTGAAACCTCCTCATCCTTGGCCAAGCATCTGAAGGTGTGGATGGACCTCTGGATTATCTTCTGGGTGCCATCCATAGGCTTCTGGGTGACCCACCCCAAACGCCAGAGAAGTTCTCGGTGACACCCTTCCAGAATCACACCAGTGTCTTCTCAGTTGCAGACAAAGCCAGGCAAAGCACCGCCCAGGTAGCTGGTTGCCTTGATCCATTGCTTTGATCAAAGAGGTGGTGCTTTGAGGGAGAAGCACCCCTTTGATATTGGAATTAAAAAATCACCGAGAAAAGGGAGCTATGTGGGAGCATGATGGGTCATAAGCAAAATCTTAGCAAGTCTGTTGATCTCCAAATAGTAGGTCTTGATTTTGCTGGTATAGCAATTCAGGAGGGCCTCTCAGAAGAGGATCTGGGTCATCCATGACTTCCTACTGTGGTTCCTCCCGTGGCCCACTGGCCATGTGTGTTTATTGATGCACTGGGTGGTTCCTGATTCTCCACGTGCACATCACAGGGAGGTCCATTTGTGGCCTGTGACACTGCCCCCCAAGGAAGACTGATGGCCTGAAACTTGGCACTGCCTTGGCCTCCTTCCTGGCATCCACTTCTGTAAGAGAGAGTTTCTGGTCGTGCTGAAGATCTGCTCTGGTAAGTAATGCTTCTCCACAATCCGCTTCTCTGGAGTTTCCAAAACTTCTTCATCTGCCTTCATGTCTGCACTTACAGAAATTGTGTAGGCTTAGGGGCCATGATGAGCAGGAGGTTGAAATCCAACCAGACCCCAGAGAAATGATGCAATCGATCTCCATGGTAAGCATGAGTGGTGTGAGGCTACTGCCCCGTCACATGGCATGCCGTGTTGTAGTCAGCTTTCTTTGTATAGGTAGAAGTGAGGTACTGTAAAATAACAGAATGTATTATATAGTAAAGACACAGATCAGCAGCATAGTCATTTAGAATCATTATCGAGTATTATGCACCTGAATGATCACTTGACTTACTATTATATGGAATATTACATGCATCGCGCATTTTGTTAGGTAGTGTGGCATCTTTGTTTACAACAGAATCACTGCAGAAATACAAGAGCAGTGTGTTGTGTTACCATATGATCACGGCTACAACCTCATGAGGTATTAGGACTTCTTTGGACCTGCTGTCCTATGCGTGATCCCTGTTGGACGCCAACGACGTTACGTCATGCGCGACTGTTTTCTCCTGAGTTATTTTTCTTAGTGGTTGGCCTGGGGACTCAAATCAACATGCAAATTTGAAAGGAGGGCATTTGAGCTTGGGAAAATGAAGATGTTCTGGAGATGGCTGGTGTGGTTACGGTTGCACAACACTGTGAATGCACTTAATGCCACTGGGCTTAACTAATTTGGACTCCTAAGCTCTGGTAGGTGCGAGGCGGGTCACGCCCCTTCCCCCTGGATTTGTGGTTGCCTCTGGTTGTTGTTGAGGCTGTTTGCTTGTTTAGTCACTTCTCTATAAAGTCTGTATTCCATGTGCAGAGACTGAAATCCCTTCTCTGTTAACATCCTGGTCAGCTGAAGTTGGGGCTGTGCATTGCTTGAAATGTCTTGAATCAATTAAGTCTTCCGCCCTTTGCCAGACTATGTTGGGGCATGCCTTCAAAGCCCCAGTGGTCGGGGACCCTCCCGTAGCCTTCAGTTACTGATTGCACGGCATCTCAAGGTCAGCCAGAGGTGAGAAATTAAGTCCTTTTCCAGGGCTCTCCTGGGCACGCAGCTAGCCCTGTCCATGCACATAGCATTCGAGAACCCCAGGAAGACATCAGAGCTTTGCAAAGCCACTCACAGATGTCTTATTCCTCAGATTTTCTTTTTAGAAATTTTGGCTGGGTTTGCCCCAACTATTATCCCCACCTCAGGCAACTTGGATGCCAAAGTATCACAATTGGGTTTTGGGTTTTTTTTTTTTTTCCAACCATGCCTTGAGGATAGGATTCTACTTGCTGAGCAGGCTCTGCTTGAGACTCATTAAGGAAGGATCCTCTAGCCATCTGACTGGGCCTTTTCCAGACAGGAACAGTTGTCTCAGACTGGGGCTTTTGGGGAGCTCCAAAGCCGACCGTCCCCCTCCATGTCACCTAAACTCCAGCAGACCATGTTTCTTCTGAACCTGTCTTCAGGATTTCTGGTCGACCTCAGACCCGAACCCAGAAGGATGGGAATAGGAAAAATAAAACGCCTCCAAACTCACTGCTTTTAAGGCGATGCAGACTTTATTTATTTATTTATTTATTTATTTTTCTTGAATAAATGCTTCTGGGATTGTTTCAAATCTTTGGTTAGTTTCCAAAGTTCTGAAAAAACATTAATTTTGATCAAATTCGCTAATATTGTAGCTGCATGCAGGAGCTGCTTATTTCGGGGTCCCTTCCCTCTACATTTTGTTTATTTTATTTATTTATTTATTTTTATTTTTATTTTTTGACAGGCAGAGTGGATAGTGAGAGAGAGAAAGACAGAGAGAAAGGTTTTCCTTTTTGCCGTTGGTTCACCCTCCAATGGCCGCTGCGGCCAGCGCACTGTGCTGATCCGAAGGCAGGAGCCAGGTGCTTATCCTGGTCTCCTATGTGGGTGCAGGGCCCAAGTACTTGGGTCATCCTCCACTGCCCTCCTGGGCCACAGCAGAGAGCTGGCCTGGAAGAGGAGCAACCGGGACAGAATCCGGTGCCTCGACCGGGAGTGGAACCCGGTGTGCTGGCGCCGCAAGGCGGAGGATTAGCCTGTTAAGCCACGGCGCCGGCCCCCTTCCCTCTACATTTTGGACAACACTTCCCAGGAAGGATCTTTTAGAACAGCGAAGTTAGGAATGCATCAGGAAGGTCTCACCGTCATCAGCGTTTTTGTAGCTGACACAAGTGTCAAACTAGAGGAAGCAGAAGTGAAAGAATTAAGGAGTGAACAGATTCTTGATAGCTCTTGAGGCTTTCCAACACTGTACCCTCAGGAATCGATAAAAGCGGGAGATGAAATACTAAGGCCATCTTGAAAAGCTTGAAAAGTGCCATCAACCATTTGACTTAATGGAGTTGCGTGGGATGTGAACGCCCACAATTGCCGGATTCCTCTAAGCGCGCACAACATTCATCAGCACAGACTGATTTTTGGGCCACAGGGAATCAAGACATTTGTAAGAATTGAAATTAGGGGATGGTGGCCGGCACTGCGGCTCAACAAGCTAATCCTCCGCCTTGCGGCGCCGGCACACCGGGTTCTAGTCCCGGTCGGGGCGCCGGATTCTGTCCCGGTGGCTCCTCTTCCAGTCCAGCTCTCTGCTGTGGCCAGGGAGTGCAGTGGAGGATGGCCCAAGTGCTTGGGCCCTGCACCCCCTGGGAGACCAGGATAAACACCTGGCTCCTGCCTTCGGATCAGCGCAGTGTGCCAGCCGCGGTGGCCATTGGAGGGTGAACCAACGGCAAAGAAGGACCTTTCTCTCAGTCTCTCTCTCTCTCACTGTCTACTCTGCCTGTCAAAAATAAAAAAAAAAAAAAAAGGAAAAAAAGAAATTAGGGGATGGCGCTGTGGCATTGCGGGTAAAGCCCCAGCCTGCAGTGCCAGCATCCCATATGGGCACTGGTTCGAGTCCTGGTTGCTCCACTTCCAATACCGCTCTCTGCTATGGCCTGGGAAAGCAGTAGAAGATGGCCCAAGTCCTTGGGCCCCTGCACCCGCATGGGAAAATGCAGAAGAAGCTCCTGGCTCCTGGCTTCAGAGCAGTGCAGCTCTGGCCATTGCGGCCAATTGGAGAGTGAACCAGTGGGTGGAAGACCTCTCTCTCTCTCTCTCTCTCTCTCTGCCTCTGCCTCTCCTTCTCTCTCTGTGTAACTCTGACTTTCAAATAAATAAATAAATCTTTTTAAAAATGAATTGAAATTAAAATAATCTGACCATAAAATAATTAGATAGAAAACTGGAAAATTTCCAGAAGTTGACAATTAAACAGCACACTTCTAATTAGCTCCCAAATTAAAAAAAAAAAATCATAAGGGAAAATAGAAAATATCTTAAATTTTGTAGCAACAAAAATAAATTTCACCAACCTCTGGGGGATGCAACAGAGGCTGTGATCTGAGTCAAATCCATAGCTTTAAATGCTTATCTTAGAAGAAAGATATAAAACCAACTCTCCAAGCGTCTACTTTAACAAGATAGAAAAAAGAAGAAAATGAAGCCAAAATAGTGGAGACAGAAAACAAGCCAGAGCAGAAATCAATGAAATTCGAAAAGGCCCACAGCAGAGAAAATGAATGTGGCCAAACTTGTGCTTTTGGTAAAATTTTAAAAAATTGCAAAGCTTCTGGCAAGACTAGGAAAATGAAAACATGGAAACACAAGTTGCCAATATTGAGAGAAATAAAGATGCATTATAAACCATAAAAACACCCAAAAGTTTAGTGGGTAATGTTCTACCATTAAATGTGAGAGCTTGGTGAAAGGGACAAGTCTTGTAAAAACTACAACTTACCGAAACTAATAATGTATAAAACAGGAAGCCTGAACACCTCCAGAGATGCCATCGAACAGAATTCAACAGAATTCACCACCCTAAAATTTCCCGCACACAAAAATTCTGAGTCCGGTTACATTCGCTGCTTGAGTTCTAACCAAAGATGTAAAAAACAAAACAAAACAAAACAAAACAAAACACACAAATCTTACAGAAAACATGTTAGGAAATGAATGGCAGAGCACTTCCCACAATCTAGAGCCCACTGTAACTCGGATATACAAAGCAACCAAAAGATATTGCAAGAAAAGCAAACTCTTGTTTCCCTTAAGAGGAAAGACACAACATTCTTGGCAAAATCAACACAATGAATCCCACAGTATATTAAAAAAAATCATCCTCGTGATCAACAGGGTTTATGCCAGGATGATGGGTTGGCTTGATATTTAAAAGTCAATTAGTGTAATTCAGCAAATTAACAGGATAGACTACAAAAGCATGTAAGTAATCATTCTAATAGGTGCAGAGACATCACGCAGGAACATCATTTACGATTTAGAAGACAGACTGTCAGCAAACTGGGGGCTTGGTCCCGATGCCAGGGGGCTGACTCCACGGTGAAATGCCTCTGCTCTCCTCAGTTCTCTGCACCAGGGCCCAGGAGGTCCCATTCAGCGTGCTCAGGGCAATGGGAAGAAAATCTTATCAAGAACAGGAAAGCGAGGAAAGCTCAGCAATCCATCATTATTCATGGTAGGGAGAGGCTCCGAACTAGGGGGACCAGAAAGGCTTTAGCGACAACAGTTTGGTGACATCTATTGAAACAAAACAAAACAAAACAAAAAAACGCACATGCCATTTGAGAAATGACACATAGAAATTCCACTTCCAAGAAACCTTCCTAAAGCTAAACTCGATACATGCACGAAACAGTGTGTGTGCAAGAATATAATTTCTCTCTCTCCTCCCCGCCCCACCCCATGGCAAATGTCTGAAAATAACTTAAATATTCATCACTATGGGCCTCACTGAAAGATATTATGAGATAGTTGCAGTTGCATACGGAATAAGAATGGGCACCTCGGTATTGTTTGATACAGAACCATCAGCGAGATTTATTTTACACTTTTTATTAAAGATGATTGCAAAACATTGGAGAGATGCTGGCTGACTCCTCCGTGAAACATTTGCATCCAGCTCCAGTTCACTGAGGGTGGTCCAAGGGTGGCCTCCTCAGAATCCTCCATGGTCCTTGCTGGGACACCTACCATGCCCTTCCCCTCTCTGCCCCCAACGTGAGCGGTCTTCAAAAGGTTCTTGGAAAGTGGCACCTTATGAGAAATCAAAAATGCATGGATTTCAATGTGTTGCCCTAAAAGAAACGTATCTTTCAACTCCACCTTCCATGAACTTTTAAAAGTTCCCCCGCACGGGGTAACGCATTCCAAATATGTGACAGCCGATGAAGGGCTGAATGCCATCACTCCCCTGTTAGTTTCTCTCCCACGGTGATCTGAAATGCTTCATGGTTCACAGCCATCCCAGAGCTGCGCTTTCTGCGCCTCACAGCTGGCGACAATCAAGGCCCGGCCAAGACCAAGTGCGCCTTTGGCCAAAGGGTGACACACAAGTGTCTCTCTCCCATGTCCAGCTCTGTTACGTGGCGTGGGTGTGGCCCCCATGGCGCTTCCTCTCCTGCGCCTTGAGTTGTGCATCTGTGGGTGAAATGATATCACAGGGAGAAAGCACAGAGCCCGCCGGGAAATCTCAGCCTTCTGGGATGCGATGGACTAGAGCTTGACATTCTCATGATCTAGAAACGTTCTTTAAGGACACACACCGGCATGCCTCATCTTGCAGCACTGGCGCACTCACCATATTCTCGTGTGATTTAACTTTCTCTATTGCTTGGGGCTTTGTTGTGAAACAGGAGTGAACCAGGCATCTTCTTGCATTGAGAACTCAACGCGCTGTCATGCAGATGAAGTTGTGAGCTGGACGCATTTCCTAGGTGTTGATTTCAGGTCGGATGCTGTCCTCGGCGCCATGGCAATGCCCAGGTGAGGAAGGCGTGAGCTGATTTGCAAGTGATCTCCTAGATGGGGAGAAGACGGATGTGTAACTGAGTGTGGTGCCTGTCGGGGCTTTAGGAGCTGTTGGGTGATGCAGGCTGCCTTGTTTCCTGAGCGCTGTGATGGTCGGAGCAACAGAACAAAGGCACTGGGTCAGGCACGCGTGCTGTGTGCTCAAGACCGGGTGTGCAGAGCGATTTAACAGGGTTGGCGTGGACAGAGAAGGCTACAAAGATGTCCAGGGTGTTGGAAGGAGCATCCTGGTGATGCAGTGAGTGGTGTGTGGCTGGATCCTGATCATGTGCTCCTGGGACGATGGACTGTCCAGCAAAGGCGCCCCTGAAAGACGGTGCTGGCTGCGTTCCCTTCCCAAAGGCAAGGGAAGAGGCCACGCTTCTCAGCATCACTGTTACATGGTTGGCACTCAACAGGAGCTTGTGAAGAAGACCACTGGGTACGCGGAAACGAAAGTTGGGAGTCAGGGAAGCAGCCAATTGGTATCTCACACCCTGCTGTGGCCGTCACCCCTGGAATTCAGGCTTCTCCCAACCTGGGGCAAAGACAAGGCAACTGGCAGGGCCAAGCTTAAAGGAAGTGGCTGGAATTTGAGCAGAAGACAGTCCCAGGGTCGGCACTGTGGCATAGTAGGTTAAGCCCCTGCCTGCCATGCTGGCATCCCATATGGGTTTGAGTCCCGGCTGCTCCACTTCCGATCCAGCTCCCTGCTAATGCACCTGGGAAAGCAGCAGAAGATGGCCCAAGTGCTTGGGCCCCTGCACCCATGTGGGAAACCCGGAAGAAGCTCCTGGTTCCTGGCTTTGGATCGGCCTAGCTCTGGCCATTGGAGCCATCTGGGGAGTGAATCAGTGGATGGAAGGTCTTATTTTTTCTTGGCTACAAGCACTACAGTGCCTTTTACTTCTCTCAGGCTTTATGAAACACTGATTCACGAGCTTTCACAACCCTCTGTTTGTGTAAAACAGTAAGGAGAGGGGTTATTTTCATTTGATTTGAAAATGAAGAAACTGAGGTTGAACGGGATTCTGTGACTCTCTCCCAAGATCTGATTGCTAAATGCAGAGGTGAGGTTCGTTTCAAGTCTAAATGTCTTTCTGCCCTGTAGGCCCTTGCTGAATGTCAAATGAATGTCATGTCCAAATTCCAGGCCTGGGAGCCCAGCGGGAAACGCTAGTTCAGGCACCAGGAGGACAGGGCTAGCATGTGGGGCCTTTCCAGTTGCAACACAGAGACATAATGGCCAAGCGAAGCCAAAAGAAAGTCTTTTCAGACACACAGCTGAGATTAGTAGAAAAAAGGAAAAATCCCCACATGCCAGAAGTGAAAAAGAAAGCCTAAAGCTAGAAAAAGTAAACTGTGGTCAGTTGCTTCAGCCAGCAGAGCAGTGGAATCTGGACACAGGTCCCAACAGCTGGAGAAGGGGACCAAGAGCTCTGGCTAGGACGGAAGAGGTGCTTAAGGGCCTGCAGAAAGCGGAAGACTGGAACCCAGCTACCCTCTACAGAGCCAGAAATCTGAAGGCGGTGGCCTTCCTTAAAGGGAAATTCAGAGCACAAGATCAAGAAGAAAGCCCATTATGGAGGACCAGAACTCCAAGCCCTTGCTGTGCATGGGGTCAGGTCGGGGGTGGGGTTAAACACGTATTCCCACCTGGGATGGGAGTCCCCGAGAAGTGAGCATGAGGCTGGGCCTCAGCAGGTGCACCACAGAAGCAAAGGAACTCTCCCCACAGCCCTGAAACAACCAACCAGGATAACCTATAATGACACGGGCAGGCTACGTCCCATGGGAAAACCTTAAACTTAAAGCCACCCTGTCACAGCTGGACCTCAGCAGGTGCACTGAAGAAGCAAAGGAACTCTCTCCACAGCCCAGGATGCCCAGAGCACCCACAGGTAAGCAAATCTCTTGGGTGATGAGCTTTCAAACAAGGATTACACGCTATCCAGGAAATGGTCAACTGTGAGAAAGAATCAGCAGCTGCAACAACTAGGAAAATAGCACATAAGAACTTGTCAACCCCAGACAGAGACCAAACATAAGAGGGTCTCAATGTGTTCAAGAGATAAAAGAAGAACGAGAAATATAAGTGACCTAGCAACATCTGTGTGGCAAAACAAAACAAAAAAAACCACAGAAACAAAGCAAAACAAACAAAAGAAGTACATTGAACTTCTGGAAAGAAAAATTCAGGAAACAAAATGAGCACAATGATATGGTACCAGCAGACACAGCCTGCTGAACAGAGAGTGACTGCTTGGGCCACCACATGGAGGACCCTATCTGTAGATAGAAAATGTGCACCAGAATGTAAGAAATATGGAGTAGAGAATACGAAGGTCCAACACACCCCTAACAGCAACTCTGAATGCTGAGAAGAGAGAGGACATAGGAGAGGCCGTGTCCAAGTGATGACCCCTAAGAACTTTTCAGGCACCACAGTTCTTCAGTTGACACCATAGCCCAACGCCCAAGGAAGGCAGGGAAAATTAAGCTGCATCCAGAGTCACTGGCACACAAGCCAGAGAGTGCTCCCCCCAGCCCAGCAGGCACATGGCATAGATACTCTAGTGTCTGAAAACACAGCAGCCATGCTCAAAGGATGGTGGGAGCAGCTCCCAGGGGTGTCAGTACCAGGTTGAATGAGGTGGCCACTCTGGAAGCACAAGGGAACGATGTGAGAGGCAAACAGAGCTGGGAGGAAGGTCATAGGCTTGGATGTGTGTGTGTGTGTGTGCATGCAAGCTGTGGGCTCTGGCTGCAGGGAGAGCTGGACAGGCAACCGAGGCCATAGCATGTCCCTCCAGCAGCCTAAGGAGGATTCTGAGGCGAGCAAGGGCAAGCTCTCATTTCAGATGGAGCTCCGGCTGCCGTGTAGGGGATGTTTGAGAAGTGGATAAGATGGAAGCAGGGTGCGAGCTAGAGGGTGAGCATGAGATAGATGTTAAGAGTCAGGATCTGAGCTCACCGAAAATTTACTTTGACGTAAGCATTTCTTTCCATATCAGGCATTTTCCATGAAATTCTTGAAGACCCCTCATACAGCCAGGGTTGGTGGAAGAGAGTGTGAAAAAAGGACCCCACCCTGAGACCATGGTCCCTGTAGAGGGAGGGGTTGGAGGCTGACTCCCGTGCATCTACTTAGGGAAAAAGATGTCTGGTCCCTGTCTCAGGCCACCCATGCTTTCTGATTTTGATGGACACCTGGGCTTTGATTTCACTGTCTCTTCATCCTGTCTCTTAATTAGCCAACACCAAGCATCATGGATACACAATGATGGATTGATGATCACGAATATCATGGAAAGGGAATTCGCGTTTCGTGTAGGATGGGGTGGTGTGGCGGGGGAGGGGGGACACGCTGTTCTTTCTAGGTAAGGCTGTATATACAGGCTAACAGCAGAACGCATAACCTACTTACCTCCTACCCGGGGAGCCTCTTCGGAAGGGAAGAAGACTCCTCCACAGATACGGGGAGGCCCAGAGCGTGTAAACAACAGGTGCTCGTGTATGGGGAATTGTGGGAAGATGATGTTTATGGCATAGATGACAGGGCGCAGCTCTGCAGGGACCACGGGGAGCCCGGACTCCTTCTGTGCTCCCCAAGTTTCCTGCTGGGTGCATGGTGGACCCAGGGTGCTCTAGTCCAGGAAAGGGGACAGAGATTCCCACTGCCCCCTAGCCTCTAGAGAGTCTTCATGCACGCATAGTAAGCGAAGCTCACTTCCAACGCGATGGCGCACATGGCAATGGCAGAAATCATGGAGGAGAGGAGACGGGGGCTTGGAGTTTTGAAGGCCGGCGTGGGGGGATTCCTGCTGTCACCTCCACCCCAAGTCTGCTTCCCCCACTCCCTCATTGAGGGGTGTTGTGTGTGGCCCTGTGGGTAGCAAGAGGGGTCCCCTGGACATGGTTAGGGGCTGGGGGCAGGGAGGTTCAGGGTTGTGGCCAGGCTGGGCTCCTCCACACCTCCCTGCTCTCACTGTGTGGTCTCCAAAAATCACTTAACCTCTTGCTGAACGGCCTCCCCATCTGTGAAATGGGGATCAGATTACGGGGCTGCACGTCTGCCTGCCCCGTGAAGCCTTGTGATTAATGGGGTCACGGAGTGGCTGTCGCGCCCCAGGGCAGCCTCATTTATTATGGGACAGAGTCTGTATTTCTTCCTCCATCCACGACCTGCCAAAGGATTTTTTTTTAAGATAAAATAAGCTAAAGGGGAAAATTTCCAGAAGTTCATTGCATAACATTTAATAATTACAAGGAAACTGAAGTTAGGATCCTTTGTTTGAGTTGCCCGTATTAGATTATTGTTTGGGGGGGAAAAAAAAAAGCTGACTTGGTCTTGCTACCAGCATACTTTTTGAGAGTTTAACCCGATTTAGTTGTTTTACTATTCTCTAAGTAAAATGGATTATGTCCAAAGTGGCATTCCCGATGACCACAGATCTGAGACACCTCCAGGGCTTTGAGCCTTGGTCCTTTCTCTGGGGGAAAGTCTGGGGAACAACTCAAATAATTGCAAAGGTCATGATGATTTTTCCAAATAGGAGGCTCGAGTGCAGTTTTTAGGTTTTTCTCTTCAAAGTGAAAGCTGGTATCGAAGGACAAGCAGTGTTATCAATCTTTAAAAAATATCATCAAGTACCTATGAGTTGTTCGATTGCACACTTGGCCACTCTCTTGTGTGGGGTGTAGTGGCTCAGACCCCCCAGATGCGTTTACATACTGGCATCCCTTGGTATCCAGGAAACTGGTGCCAGGGGCCGTTGTGGGTCCCCAAAGTCCAAGGATGCCCAAGGGAGGCCCTTACATGAATTGGTGTAGTGTTTGCAGATGGCCTGTGCCATCTTCCCTAGACTGAAAATCACCTGTAGGGTGCTTAAAATGCCTAATCCAATGCAAATGCGAGGCTTGTTTGTTTGTTTCTTTCTTTGTGAGTTTCTGAGGCTCTCCCAGATGCTACAGAGTCTGCTGGTCCTTTAAGGTGCTCAGAGTGAGCAGGAGTGGGTGCTAGGTGAGGTCAGAGGCATGGGTTGTAGACATCGCAAGGCGTGAGATGTGTAAGACTCAACGACACAGGCAGGAAGACCGGGACTGGGGGCTGGACATGCACGGATCTGGCCAAGAGGCCGGCCTCTTGGCGTCGCCACCTGTGCCAGGCCGGAATGAAGGACGGATGTTCTTCCAAGTCAGAAGAATGAGATTTTGCAAGGCCGTATGTCCTGGGTGTCGGGTCGGATGCAGCTACTTAGCAACCTTTGCTCTACACGCTCTGTCTGCTTCCTCAGGTGCTCCTGTGATGCCCAGCCCCCGGCAGCTTGCCTCTACATTCTAGGTAGGAATGCTGCAACCCGGCATCTCACACACAGTGGCACAGCTTTGCTTCTTAGTGGTGGCACAGCCGCCGCGTTGGTTACGGAGAGGAATTCTGTTACCAAGAGGAGCTTGAAACCAGATATACTGCTTGAGAGGTCTCCCACCATCTCCCAGCACACTGTGCAAATGCCAGGCAACACCCAGAGCTAGGCTGGGGCCGGAACTAGGGCTGGGAACTCAATCCAGTTGTCACATGTAGGTGGAAGGGACCCAAGGGTTTGAGCCACCACGGCTGCCCCCCAAAGGTGTGCATTTGCAGGGAGCTGGGGTCAGGAGCTGAAGCTGGGAATGGAATCCAGGCACTCCAATGCAGGATATGGGAATCATGGAATCATCAGCTCTAGGCTAAATCCTCCAACCCAACATCTTTTATTTCTTCACTCTTCCTGGCAATAGAAGCCCAGTATACATTACTTCAACTCTCAATCTGTTTGCTTTAAGTCTTTTCATATTAAAAAAAAAATTAGGGAAGCTTAAAGGCAGGTTCCAAACTGTAACCATTTTTTCCTCCATAAGCAAAGAACATAAAGAGGGATGGAGAGAGACAGGGCATGCCCCCACCCCAGCGAGACCATCAGTCTAGAAGTCCAAGTTTGCTCTCTGAATGACACTCTGAGCCACCTCGGCCGTCTGGGGCTTCTTGTAGCCTTGCCTCATCATCTGTCAGCCACAGTGTGGGTGACAAGGACAAATACAACCACTGGGGGCTGGTGCTGTGGCGTAGCAGGTAAAGCTACCCTGTTCAGTGCTGGCATCCCATATGGGTGCCAGTTGGAGTCCTGGCTGCTCCACTTCCGGTTCAGCTCTCTGCTATGGCCTGGGAAAGCAGTAGAAGATGGCCCAAGTCCTTGGGCCCCTGCACCCATGTGGGAGACCCAGAAGAAGCTCCTGGCTCCTGGCTTCTGGCTTTTGATCGGTGCAGCTCCGGCCATTGCGGCCATTTGGGGAGTGAACCAGTGAATGGAAGACCTCTCTATCTTTCTCTGTCTCTCCTCTCTGTGTAACTCTGACTTTCAAATAAATAAATTAATCTTAAAAAAAAAACAAATACAACCACAGGATGTGTGTGTCCAGACCAAGTGGCTTCCTCACTCTACTGGGTGTCATTGGACACACTGGACAGGACACTGGGGGAGGGGATGGTCAGAGCAATCTTTCTTACAGCTCACATGCTAAAATAAACAGGAGATGCATTTGAAGGAGTTCTCCACATACACATATCCCCAAAGGCAGATCCAAATGAGGCATAGGAAAAACAGAAGGCACTGGCTGGTCTCCTCCGGGACTGGGAGACCACCCTGGTCTCACTGGGAACGCAGCGGGGTCACGGTCTCGCACTTGGCTGCTCATCGGAGTCTGTGTGTGGGGTGAAGACGGACAGCACGCAACTTGGCAGCAGCTCTGGGTTTGCGACTCTGTCGAGGACTGATGTTAGCTGAACCCACTCTGCTCTTCATCCTGGGTAACTCCATCCCTTGCCTTGGCGAGACATTCTTCGCCAGGAGGGCTGGTCTGTGTGGGAGTGAAACACAAGTGCACTCGCGTTACAGAACCACAGGTCTGATTGGGCAGCCTGATTTTGAACTCCTCTGTGATCTGGGCACGCGCTAACCACTGCAACTCAACACAGATACTGACAGAGATGCCTGGGAGGAGAAATCCAGACCCCTTACTCTGAATCCCCAATAATGGTTTAATGGGCGTGAGTAGGGGGTTTGCACCAGCAGAAACTGCTCATGGTCTATCCAAACGTGTGAGCCCGACAGCAATGAGCTCTGGGGAATTGCTCGCTGGTTCTCTGTGTGGCTCAAGTATCTTGCCCTTGTGAGTCTTAGCAGCCGTTGATTGTCTTGTGGAAAATCCAATGATGTCAATCTTGCTCTTGCCAAATGCCTTTAGTTGTATTATGAAAAGTCAGAGGCAAATGGGAACACAAAATCACAGTATCGACTGTCAGCCCAACGTTAGCTCAAAGAATGTGCCTTCCGTGAGCGTAGGAGTTGGTATGTAGGTTTACCTTTATTTGCGTGAACAGGAAGGCAGGCGTGGGCTTCAAGCGTGGGTCCAGGGACGCGCTATGGACAGATGTGTTTTTGCTGGGATGCTCCCGATCTCGGTTTCGGGGGCAGATGGCCAGTCTTAGGAAAGACGCTCTTGCCCAGGGGGATTTGAATAGCATGTGCTTTGAAGTCTCTCGCTGTCTCTTCTTGGGCACCCTCGGCATGGTCTCAGGCCTGCCAGTCACCATGCAGCCATCTCAGCTCCCATGGGATCAGCAGCAGGCTCCCATCAGGACGAAGGAAGGACCATCCCTGCCCCTCGCAGGAACCCCCGTTAGTGAACTATTCACCAGGAACACAGTGTCAGAATGCAAATGGTGCAGCTCTGAGCCAAGCTGTGCTGCTCTCCTAACCCCCCGTGAACCCTGGCTTCTGTTCGGTAATTGCATTTATTTGGACTTCGTTAGAAAACGTGGGAGATGGAATTTCACTGGGGTCTGAAGTTCAAAGGTTTACAACCCAGATACCAAGGCAGAGTTGTCGTGGTATCCTCAGCCATCTGGGGTTTAAAGCCATGGGCTGTTCAGGGCATTCGCCTGCAAAGGAAGCAGACAGAGCTCGCCCACCATTTGTCAACAAGGTAGAACACACAGCCCAGTGTTCTTCTCCCTTGGTCTTCTCAACAACAGTGTGCACTGGGTGCAATGTCTCTGGTTTTATGGAGCAGGTCCCAGGTCACCTTATTCTCCCAGTCTGGGAGATGACAGACAAAACTATTGTAGCAGCATCACGGCCTGAAATGAGTAGTTTCTTCCATTAAGCTATTGCTCCTGTGCTGTGTCAGGCCCACACAGGTGAAGATGAGCCTGAAGTCCAAGCAGCATTGCCTACAATGCCCAATGCACCTGCATCAGTGCTCTTGCACACTAAACCCCAAACCCAGCACGGATAGTCACACGTCTGTTGCTAGGCAAAGCTTGAATACACGCCCATAAGCAGCCCCCCCCATTGCCAGGTGTCTCCGTTCTCTATGCTCCCTGCTGAACCCCACTGTCTACGCAATGGGCTGAAGTCCGGCCACGGCTCCAACACTGATGAGCATTGCACATCTGCACCTGGAGTCTCACCTGCAAGACTCCAGCCAAAGATGGGACTCCAGCCGAGGGCAGCCACACAGTTGTCCCAAGCAGCATGGCGATCTCCAGAAACGTACTGCACCCTGAGGCCATGCAAAATATAGACCACACTTCCAAAGAGAAATGAGCCAACGACCAAGCTTGGCAAAGGTTGTGTGCCTGCCCCAAGTGGGAGCTACTCTACAAGGGAGCTTCCGAAAATTAACAGTAACTGAAGATGCTGAGTTCGGCAAACACACCAGGGGATGTCAAAATGCTCATGAGGAAAAAAAAAGGAATTAAAAGCTAAATTTATCTTGGCACCAATGGTTTTTTGAAATCCACATATGGTGTTTTTCATAGTGCATATTTATCATGAACTTTTTGAAGACTCCTGCTATGCATAGATTTCCAATTTTTATGCCAATTTTTAACAGTTTCTTTATTCTTATTTTTTATTCTATTTATTTGAGAAGTAGAGTCACAGAGAGAGGGAGAGACAGAGAGCAATGTCTTCCATCTGCTGGTTCACTCCTCAGATGGCCGCAATGGCCAGAGCTGGGTTGATCCAAAGCCAGGAGCCAGGAGGTTCCTCCAGGTCTCCCACGTGGGTGCAGGGGCCCAAGGACTTGGGCCATCTTCCACTGCTTTTCCAGGCCATAGCAGAGAGCTGGATTAGAAGTGGAGCAGCTGGGACTGGAACCAGAGCCCATATAGGATTCTGGCATTGCAGGCATAAGCACCAGCCCCTACACCAACAAATGCAAATTTACTTTCCAGGGACTTTTTAAGTGCTCTTGTGTATTGCAAAGGAGGGCATACATTGAGGAAGCCAGATGCCCCCAAAGCTGACTCAGTAATGGATACCTTGAACTTTTGCCTTGTGTGCCTGGACAGCCACAGCTGCCCACAGAGGATCTGTCCGGGTGCGTGGAAACAAAAGCCTGGGAGCTCCTGCTGTGCAGGTGGGTCCCAGGGCAGCTGGATGCCCTGGGCGCCCAGGTCACAATGTTCTCCCTTACAGAGGCCATGCACAGATTTCCCAGTGTCCTTCCTCTCTTCCTCTGACTCACCAGCTTGATGCCAATTGCTCAGCAATGAAGCCATTATTGTTAGTAGCAGCAGTGTTAAAGTTTGCAAAACATTTCCCCCTTTTTTCTGCGGAGTCTCCCCAGCCTGGCCTCAGTGATTTGCAATTTGCTTTCTCTTTTGCTCCTTTTGTTATTTCCAAGAAAATCTCTTCAATGGAGTGTGAAACGGCATGTTTTCCATTTCCTCTCTTTATTTTCATCAGATGAGGACAACACATAAAATTCTCCTAATTGTCCAGATAGAGCATGGATATTAACACTCATTTATGGCTTCAGATGAGTGTGTCCCATATTGAGAGTGACAAACTTCTTTGAGATTCGGGATTGCTTGAGTCATAACAATTAGCAGGAATGTTCAACAGCTTCCTGCCCTGAAGATTCAGGAAATTGAGCTTCCCGGGCTCCCCGAGGCTGTGAGTTTCCTACTCATCCTAGAGGTCTCACGCCATTGCTCTCCTGTAGGCGCTTCCTAACAGCTCCGACAGGTGCAAGAGCTGATACCTTGGGCAAAAACTCGACCATGGACATTCTTAGCTAATGTAAAGCAAAAGGGGGAAAAAGAAAAAGTATAAATATGAAAATCTGAAGATGAGAAAGGGTCCCCAACCGCAGACATGAACTTCCAGTTTCACAAGAAAATATTAAGAAGAAATCCATATTAACATGCCTTAAAATATGTACAAGGGGTGGGCACTGTAGTGTACCAGGTAAAGCAGCCGCCTGCATCCCATATGGGTGCTGGTTTGAGTACCGGCTGCTCCACTTCCTATCCAGCTCTCTGCTATGGCCTGGGAAAGCAGCAGAAAATGGCCCAAGTCCTTGGGCCCCTGCACCTGTGTGGGAGACCTGGAGGAGGCTCCTGACTCCTGGCTTCGGATCAGCTCAGCTCTGGCTGTTGCAGCCATTTGGGGAGTGAACCATCGGATGGAAGACCTCTCTCTCTCTCTCTGCCTCTCCTCTCTCTGTGTAATTCTGACTTTGAAATAAATAAGTAAATCTTAAAAATATGTATTTTTAAGCTGTTTCCCAGGAAAGGAGAAATTATCAGCATTCACTATAGAAATATAAAACCTGAATCATATCATAGTAGTAAGAGATTAGGGTACCAGGAATAAGGCAAGTGTTTCTTTGGTGGCGTTGTGGATAATGTTTTTGAAAAGCTGGCAAGGCTCAGATAATCTTGACATGATGCAAACTGTTCCAAAAAATACAGAAATGGGAAAAGCTCCCCAAATTCCTTCTCCTGTTAGCATAACTGTGGTATCTAAATCTAAAAATACTAAAATAAAGAAGAAAAATTTCGGCTTACCTCAGCTATGAATAGCAAGGCAACAATTATATAGGGAAGACTAGCAGCGTGTTTATATAAGCACCGCATGTGTTGATGTAGGCATTGAATCACTAGCAGAGTGCCTGAACTACGGTGGCCCACGAGGAAATGATCCCAGATGGTTTCAGAAACAAAGGGTCGTTCAGTAGATTTCTAGAAGCATCCGCACCGCCACTGTAGCTAACTCCACCATAAGGAGCAGTCAACAAAAATTCAACAGGGCACAGCCCCGATGCTGAGCCACTCAAGGTATTGCTTTGAAAACGAGCGACAAGGAAGAGGTTCCGTCACCGGTGACCGTCTTCCTGGAAGTTCCAGGCGCCATGTGGAGATGCAGAAGCAGAAATGAGGGACACAGCAATGACAAAGGATGCCAAGGGGGAGGCGTTTGCTCGGGTCGTTGTGTTGATTGCAATGGGTTAGCAGTTTGCTTAGCTCCATTGCTGTTGCTGTAATTTATAAAGTCCAAAGGTGTACTTGACTCACGGTTCTGAAGGCTAGAAGTTCCAGACTGGCAGCTGCACCTGGTGGAGTCCTTCCTGCTGCTAAGTCCCAAGGTGGAGCAGGGCGTTGCATGGTGACTTTGCTCAGGATGGGTGGTGGGAGAAGAGGGGGTCTCTTCCTTTGCAGCTAAAGCTACCCATGCAACCACAGGGCCCTACCAATCCCAAGTAGCTCCCACAGCCCCACCTCCAAGTATCAGCTAACTTGGGTATCAACTTTCCAATACCTGAAATTTGAGCCACAGCAATGGACTTCTATTCAAATATGGTACCTAATGGTGACAGGAAACAGGCCATCCTCCCCTTTTCCCAGCCTGGGGACATGGGCAAGGAACAGTGGTGGCAACACACTTCTCTTTACCCTTTGTTAGGAGCTGGACTGCATCTCCCCCACATTTGTACCTTAGAGTTCTGATGTCCAGGATCCCAGAATGCAACTGGATTTACAGAAATGATCCTTAAAGGGACGGTTCAGTTAAAAGTGGGTCTTCAGGGTGGGCCCTATTCCAATAGGATTAGCAACCTTATGAAAAGGAGATTGGGCCACAAGAGGAAAATCTGTGAGGTCATGGGAGGCAGCCAACAGCAAGCTAAGGAGAGAGGCCTCAGGATAAACTCAGCTCATCTTTGACCTTGGCATTCCGGACCCCTAAATGCTAAGAAAAGGTCTCCTGTTGTTTCAGCTGTCTCTTTGTCACGGCAGCCCCAGCAACTGGCACAGCCCCTTGCCTCACTTCACCCTTGGGTTCCTGCCAATGTGGGCTGAGAGCATGGTTCCAACTGCGTGGCTGCAGTGGCAATGCCCATACATTTTATAGGTCTCTGGTGCACAGGCAGCCAGCACCCAGAGCTGCTGAGACCTTTGGGACTTCAGCCACCACGAGCCAGCCTGCTGTGTGCAGCCCTGCTGTTCCACATCTATGTCATGATATTGATGTTGCCTGGCTGACAACACAACAGTGACTCCAACAAGAAAGGAGAGACTTGGAGAAGGCTTCTCCTTCCCCAAGCCACAACCAGCCTCTGCACTTCCAAATGGTCCATCATCAGAGCCACTTGTCCGTGATGACTCATGAGCCGTGGCAAGCAACCGATGCTTGCAACTCAGCTGGGTCTCTTTCCAAAAGTCTGTGTGCCTTAGTCATTTGAACCAGAGTCTTGTCAACTTCCAGATGCTGAATCTTCATAAAATAGGCCTTGGAGTGTCCCAAGAGGCTGACCCTCCTTGCTCTGGGAAGGTATGCTGATGGTGCCAGAAAAAAGAAAAGTATGTTCTTCGTTCCCAGTAAGGCACTGAGAACAATGTTGTGCTAATGGGGAACACATGGAGGGCACAGATGCCGTAGCCAAAAATCTGGGAAAGTTGGGAAAGAGGAAAACACCAATATTGCCAAATCCTTTTGAGCTACAAGTTTGAAAACATGTTTCATTCAGCTACGGTCCGCACTTTGGTAATTCAGTAATAATAGCCTGGCCCCATTGAAGAGTCCAGAATCCTGTCGAAAGAAAAACTACGCAAGTTTAACCAAAGAGCTGTCACTCAAGAACCCACTCAACAGAAGACTGTCTTCCTCTGTCTTTAGGACTTGAATCTCTCTCTTGAAGCAAAACTGCACTAATGCAAACCGAAAGCGATGGATGACTAATTAGCACATTCACCGCCCACGAGACCACATTTTGGAAAACAGGCTGCGGGGAGAAGCAAAGGGGGAGTGTATTGATGTCTTATTCATACTCTGTCTTGCAGAACTGCTTTGTTCTGAGGACCTTAAGCCATGTACAAGGCACCAAATATACACACAACCATTGACTCTTTTTTATTTTTTAATCATTTATTTGAAAGGCAGAGTTACAGAGAGGCAGAGAGAGAGAGAGAGAGAGAGAGAGAGAGAGGTCTTCCATCCACTGTTCACTCCTCAAATGGCTGCAATGGCTGGAGCTGGGCTGATCGGAAGCCAGGAGCCAGGAGCCAGGAGCTTCTTCCATGTCTCCCAGGTGGGTGCAGAGGCCCAAGGAGTTGGGCCATCTTCTTCTGCTTTCCCAGGCCATAGCAGAGAGCTGAATCAGAAGTGGGGCAGCCGGGACTCGAACTGGTGTCCATCTGGGATGCCAGCACTGCAGGCAGAGTCTTTACCCATTATGCCACAGTGCCGGCCCCCACCACCAACTCTTTCAAATCTCTTGGTTAGGCTTGCGTGGGCTGTTTCTTGTCGGTGCACTTTCGTGGGCAGGGGGTCTTTACAGGATGAGTTATCAGCTGTGTATTGCTCCTAGATGATAAAAAAAACCTGATGACAACAACAAAAACAACAGGAACTGAGACATTCTGTTCTCTCGTCTATTCTTCGAGCACAGACAATCCCACTGGACTGGAATGGTGACAAGGCATGCACAGAAATCCTTGTAACGCAAAGCCAGATCTCCAACTTGTCTGCAAAGAGCCATGGTTTCTATCAAGTGACAGTGGAGGAAGGGGTGTATTGGAGACCCAGGAGTGCCCATCTCAAGCTCTGCCCAATGTCCACCCCTCTTTCTTTTCAAATTCCCCCACTTCAACTCCCCGGCCCTGAATTCTGGAACTTTCCCATAGCAACCACATATAACGTTGGCTCTACATGAGTTGAAAATACTGTTCAAAGCAAAGACTCTTTAAACATCTTTGAATGTTCCAGATCTTTTTTTTTCTTTAATATGACACAAAGCATGTATGTAGATTTAGCCAAGTGGACTCAATTTAGATGATCCCAATTTTGTTAGTAGCATCCAAAGTAGCATAACCAGGAGCCAGCTGCGTACAGAACTCTCCACGAGGCTGCGCGGGGTTCAGACCCTGCCCACGGCGATGTCACTGATTTGGTACAGCTGTCTGCCCTTGACATCCATAGTGAATGCAGTGTGTTGTTGTGTTTTGTCATCCTCAGGGCGGATTCTGGCCCCCAGGGGGAACTTGATGACAGCAGGCATCATGGTCAAGCTTGTGCCTCGAGGGGCGCTCTTCTGAGGATATTGGAGCTACAGTGTTTTGGGCCACCGGATGGTGGGTGGCGCCGCCTGGATCTTTCTTTTGTGGCTGTGGAAGCTTTCGGCACTTTGGCCTTGGCCTTCAAAACCTTTGCTTTGGAAGGGGCAGGAGTTGCTTTCTTTGCTTTCCCCACCATCTTGGTGAAGAGACTTTTCCTCTTGTATTGGTTCCCCTTGCAAAGGGAAATTGAGTTCACTGCAAAATATGTTCAATGCAGAAGAGCAAAAATAGTAATTGAAGAAGCAAAACCCACAGTCCCGCCCACTTCAAGACAACGTCTACGCTTACCTTGTAGTATATCGTACATACCTTTCCTACCAGAATTGAATGATGAAAATGACAATCAGTTGTCTCGGAAATTGGGCCAGCAAGTGCTCCGGGGAGGGACGTTCTTCGTTCTGTTTTCCTACCACTTGGAATTCGACAGAGCGAAAAGAACAAGCAACATTGCATTTGTGAATGCTAGAAAAAGGTTCCAGGAAGTTGACCGAATTGCCGATAGATAGAGGAGCGTTGCAAGACAGCCCAGGAGGAGGCGTCCGAGTGAGCCAGCAGTGCCGGCTTTGGTTTGGACCCAGACACTGCGTGATCAGCTCTTGTCTGCCTAGTTGGATGCTGGCTGACTTGGGTGTGGCCGTCTACCTGCAGCCGGCAACACAAGGCGGCCAACTTTGTGTGTGACACATCAGCCCGCCTTTCTTGGGTGGCACTGGGTCTCAGCCTATCTCCCATAGAACTGGACCCCTTCCTGGCTCTCAATTCCTGTCTTCTACCTCAGCCCCCTTTATTTATTTATTTATTTGACAGGTAGAGTGGACAGTGAGAGAGACAGAGAGAAAGGTCTTCCTTTTGCCATTGGTTCACCCTCCAATGGCCACTTCGGCCGGCGCACCGCGCTGATCCGAAGCCAGGAGCCAGGTGCTTCTCCTGGTCTCCCATGCGGGTGCAGGGCCCAAGCACTTGGGCCATCCTCCACTGCCTTCCCGGGCCACAGCAGAGAGCTGGCCTGGAAGAGGGGCAACCGGGATAGAATCCGGCGCCCCAACTGGGACTAGAACCCAGTGTGCGGGTGCCACAGGCGGAGGATTGGCCTATTGAGCCGCGGTGCCGGGTCCCTCAGCCCTCTTTAAACACCCTCAGCTCTGAGTGCTGGCACTCCACCTGGATTTCTGACCGTTTCCTCCATGTTCCCACTCCTGAAAAACCCCAAATTGGCTGGGCAGAAGGAGGCTTTGGAGATACACATATATATCTCCATATATGCATATACACAACATACAACATGTGGTGCAGGGTGCCCAGAAAGCACCCTTCCCTTCTTGCAAAAAAAAAAAAAAAAAAAAAAAACCCACAAAAACCGAAAAACAAAAACAGACAGTATCTTTCGGCTTTTAACATTCCTGAAAATCACGACATATGATCTGCAGAGGGAGATCTTCTCTCTCTTTTTTTAATAAAAGATTTATTTATTTATTTATTTACTTGAAAGGCAGAGTTTCAGAGAGAGAGAGAGAGAGAGAGAGAGAGAGAGAGAAAGGTCTTCCATCCGATGGTTCACTCCCCAAATGGCCACAATGGCTGGAGCTGGGCCGATCCGAAGCCAGGAACCAGGAGCGTCTTCCAGGTCTCCCACATGGGAGCAGGGGCCTAAGCATTGGGCCATCTTCTACTGCTTTCCCAGGCCACAGCAGAGAGCTGGATTGGAAGAAGAGCAGCCGGGACTTGAACCGGCGCCCATATGGGATGCCGGTGCCACAGGAGGAGGCTTAGCCTACTATGCTACAGCGCCGGCTTGCAGATGTCAATTTTCAACAGTGACTTAACTGCTTAGAAAGTTACTTCCTGCACAGAACTAGCATCAAGATTAAGACATGAAGAGAGCTTAGCTTTGTATGAAGTTGAACATTTTAAAACTGGAGAAACTGAGCCCCAAACTGAAAACTTGCTGAGGTTTCAAATCCTCTTATGGCAAATTCTTTCACAACCCTTAAATTTGCAAATGTAAATAGCATTCCTCTGGGCAAGGCAGAGCTATGATTTAGAAGTTAAGAAAACAGACGGGGGGAGCAATTGTTTTTGTGAACTTGCTTGGCAAGGCAGTGTGTACGCTTTGCAAAAAAATAAAGTCACAGCAAAATTATGGACAGGGCAGGGCGGGGGATGGAGGCTCACAGAACGGGGAGAGGGCACCCTGATGAGGACTGCAAGGCTGGGGCTCATGGACACCCAAGGCTCCGGATCTGATCTCACAGATGGGGCTGGGTTCTTGGAGCCCTCCTCTGAGCGTGTAGGTGATTCACACACTTAATCCTCACAGCAGACCGGTGGGGAACGCATGCTTCGGATCTGACAGATCAAAAGGCTCAGAAAGGATCAGAAGATGGCCCAGGATCACCAGTTAGTCATGGAAGACGTTGGAGCTGAGCCCAGGCCTGGCCTAGAGCTGCCTGGAGATCCAGCTGCTCCACAGCCTAGCACGGGTCAGACCCAGTTCCCTTGGCGTCGGTCTGGAAAAGCAATCAATCCACACTAAGAAAGCGACTGCGGCTCCTACGACATTTACAGTAGTTACTTGTGTCCATGTGAATTCGTTGGCCAGTCCCAGGCACGGTTGTCCCCTGGGTGGGAGGGAGAGTGGTGCAGTGGTGAGAGCTCTGAGTGTCTCCCCCTGGGCAAATCTCCGGCCATCTGTCTCTGTGGCTTCCCAGAATGCACCTCCCACTTCCCCACTCCTGCACAGGAGCCCACTGCGACATCCCAAATCACCATCTTCTTGGCCGTGTTTGTGGGACTCGGGCAGGAAACACTCAGGATGGCTACTGTGGTTTGGAGGGAAAGAAATCCCACACCTGCTGGAAGGCCCTGGAGGGCTGCATGGAGGAGGAGACTTGGACCTTGCATGCTGGTGGGATTTCCAACAGAGGCAGCAATGAGTGAAGAGAGTGTTGTCTTAGAAGGGGGTGGTGGTGGTGGAAATTCGGAGAGGCTGAACCTTGGTCTGGGACCTTGAGAGCCCTGGAGGGGTGGGCAGGGGCTCCAGGAAGGGCTTTGGGCAGGAGAGAGGCAGGGACAGGGAGACCTGATGGGGATCCGGGGAGTTAAGAAGGAGGGAGACAGTGAGGGATAGATGCTGGGGGGCATACATGTGCCAGCGCCCACTCTGCACTCAGGCACAGGAGGTAGGGATGCAAGGCAAGGGGCGTGGTTCTATTCAGCTGCTTCCCTGCGAGGAGCCCCTCGGGAGTGAAACCCTCCCTGTCTATCACCGTGGTTGGCATCACTAGCCACGCCCCTTTCAGCAGTTCTCAGGGGAGAGGGGACGATTTCCATCTTCTCTAAGAAGAATCTTACCTCCAGGGGCTGGTGTTGTATCACAGCGAGTTAATGCCCTGGCCTCAAGCGCTGGCCTGGCATCCCATATGGGCACCAGTTCGAGTCCTGGCTGCTCCTCTTCTAATCCAGCTCTCTGCTGTGGCCTGGGAAGGCAGTAGAAGATGGCCCAAGGCTTTGGGCCCCTGTACCCACATGGGAGACCCAGAAGAAACTCCTGGCTCCTGGCTTTGGATTGGAGCAGCTCCAGCTGTTGCGGCCATCTGGGGAGTGAACCAGCAGATGGAAGACCTCTCTCTCTGTCTCTACCTCTCTCTGAAACTCTGTCTTTCAAATAAAGAAAATAAATTAAAAAAAAAAAAAAGAAATCTTACCTTCTAAGAGGAAGGCCCCCAATATGGTGTTGAGATTAACAATAGATGAGTGAATTCTACTTAACAAGCAAACAAAGGATTTGAGAACTAAGAGGATTCTGTTAGCGTATTTAGTCCCCATCCTGAATCCAGGGAGCTCACCTCATCCGAGATTATTCACTGGGCTTTGGTTGTCTTGCTAGCAAATGAAATGATAGTTGACTGTATTTGGTAACCTGTTTAAACCAATGCACATATCTTGCCTGTGCCCAGCTCTGCCTGTGTGCCAAGTACACATCTTACATGAGCTGACAGTGGGAGCTGGTAATTTTTTTTTTTTTTGAAAGGCAGAGTGGACAGTGAGAGAGAGACAGAGAGAAAGGTCTTCCTTTTGCCGTTGGTTCACCCTCCAATGGCCGCCGCGATAGGCGCTCTGCGGCCGGTGCACCGCGCTGATCCGATGGCAGGAGCCAGGTGCTTCTCCTGGTCTTCCATGCGGGTGCAGGGCCCAAGCACTTGGGCCATCCTCCACTGCCTTCCCCGGGCCATAGCAGAGAGCTGGCCTGGAAGAGGGGCAACTGGGACAGGATCGGTGCCCCGACCGGGACTAGAACCCAGTGTGCCAGCGCCACAAGGCGGAGGATTAGCCTAGTGAGCCGCGGCGCCGGCCAGGGAGCTGGTAATTCAATCCAGGTCTCCCTCGGAGGGTGACAGAAACCCAACCGCTTGAGCCATCACCTGCCACTTCCCAGTGTCTGTGTTAACAGGAAGCCAGGGTCAGGAGCCAGGCTTCCTATCCATTAAGCCAAACACTTGCCCAGGGTCCCCCCCCATTTTCAACCCCGAGAGGACTCATCCACTCACTTGTGTGGTATTTTTTTGGAGGGGAGGGGAAAGGACAGAGAGAAAGAACATTCTGGAACACTGACATAAGAAGCTGGGTTTTGCAGCCCTCACCTACCTATGTTTGTTCGAGTTGATCTGATCCTCGTGTTTAACGAATTGCACGTCAAGCGCCCCGCCGGGGATCTGAGCTCCAAAGTTGCGGCAACACACACGAATGGAGAGAATTCTCAAGGATATGCACGCTGCCTTCCTTTGTCCATGGAAGAGGTGCTTTCAGAGAAGTTGGGGGACAGTGACTCTGGCCAAATGCCTGCTGTGTGTTGCAAGATGGGAACACGTGTGGGGAGTCCAGCTGGAGGGGCCAGGGTCTCGTCCAAGGATTACGTTGGTTTCCCATCTCTGAGGCTGGCTCCAGCTCTGTGGCTTTTGTCTTGTAGGGAGAAGGCTGGCGCCTAGCAGGCTGTGTGCCCACTGCAGCTGGCTGAGCAGAGCCCAGGGTGACAGGGCAGAGCAGAGCCCCTTGGGGAAAGAGACCTGGCCACGACCCTTCCAGCCCGCCCGTCTTGGGCCCTGAAGTCACGTCTCAAAAGACGGCTATTGCTCTATCTCCCATTCCCCATACACCTGACAAAGGGACGCTTTTGGCTCGGGTTGCTCCGCTAACAAAAAGCTGGCTGCAGCCCTTTCAGAAACCTATTATGTCCTCGTGCCTTACACAATAACAATTGTGATCCTTGGCCATCTCAAGGCTGCAGACTTGGACCGGGGACCCAGCGGGGCCTTGGCCAGGGAGCCACCGCCCTGCTTTACAGGAACCTCTCACGGGGAATGGGCTGGGGCTGTTTGCTACTTGTCAGCTCCTAAGACTGCAGGCGACACCCACTCCCACCGCCCAGCCCGCCTTAGTCTGGGCCAGAGCTGATGTAGCTCCCGGCAACCTCATGCGGGTCCTTCTGTCTGGGGCCTCTACCCTCAACCCCTAGTAGAGCAATGGGGCCACTGTTTTACTCCTGGGGGCGGGAGGGGGGATAGAGCGAGCGAGCAAGAGAGTTTGTGCAAAGAGGGGGTAGTCCTGACATTCTCAAAGAGAATCCCTAAACACACAGGGTCACCCCTTCCCGGGGCACCCTTGGGGAACCCTTAGACTCTGTTGAGCCGCCTCTTGTGGCCCTGTCAGCTCGTGGGTTCAGGGTTCCTGGGGAACGGGGTGCAGTCCTGGGGTAAGGACTTCCAACTGCAGCCCCACCAGGAGCCCCTGATGTCTCCACCACAGCGTCTCTAGCTCAGAGCACACCACACCGGGGTCATTTCTCTACCATTCGCAGAGGGGCGCGTGCGCAGTCGCTCCCAGCGACAACTCCCCCTGCCGCCCTTCTTCTGCTTTTCCCTAAGCACAGATCTTCGTGGGGACGCCAGGTGCAGCAGCCCTTGACAGTCCTCACAAAAGAGCAGGGTATCCGAGAGCCCTGAAACTGGTGGAGAAATTGTGGGCAAGGACCTTCTAGCTAGCTGCCCTGGTGAATACCACCGGAGGAGAATTCATACCTTGTTCCAGAAAAGCACTCCCGGGGAATTGAAGGGGGTGGGATCTTCCCAATGCATCCTCAGGCAAAACCAGGCACAGGCAAGGACCGGCAAACAAAGACCAAGGTCCCCTATTAAATGACATGCAGCGTTGGTTTAACCCCAGAAATACTAGTGAGTTGGAAAGGGAAAGCCAGCTGTTCGTTTAAATGGATGCACTTTTTTTTTTAGAAGATTTATTTATTTATTTGAAAGTCAGTTACACACACACACACACAGAGGGAGAGAGAGAGAGAGAGAGAGAGAGAGAGAGAGAGAGAGAGAGAGTCTGTTCTATCCGCTGGTTCACTCCCCAATTTGCCCCAACGGCCAGAGCTGAGCTGATCCAGAGCCAGGAGCCAGGAGCTTCTTCCCGGTCTCCCATGTGGGTGCAGGGGCCCAAGGACTTGGGCCATCTTCTACTGCTTTTCCAGGCCATAGCAGAGAGCTGGATCAGAAGTGGAGCAGCCGGGACTCGAACCAGAGCCCATATGGGATGCCAGCACTGCAGGCAGTGGCTTTACCTGCTAAGCCACAGCGCTGGTCCCATAAATGGATGAACTTTTACAAACAAAATCGAATGGCTATTCCTGACAATATTACAGCAGACTGGAGAAGAAGGGGACTTCTTAACCTAGCTTAGAAAAACAATGACAAATCTAAGTGAGTGGCGGGAGATTTGCCTCCTGAGAGGAAGCCCACACTAGGTGCCCCAGCTCATACCTGCTCTCTGCACTGTATGGGCATTTCCAGGCCGGGCTTCCATGTCAGAAAGGAAGACACACAATAGGGGGTTTTGAACAGGTAATTTGGCTGCCAATGTGGGAAGTGTGACGGACTCAACAGAAAGTTGCCAGAACTGATGCATGAGTTAAGAATATTCGCAGGACACAATGTTCGAAAAGCAGGTATGTTTCTGTCACCTAACAATGGGCAGTAAAGTATCAAAATGACTAAGAAAGGCACTGTTCATGACAACATCAATTTGATAACTGCTTGGGAAATTCTGTACACTGGAAATTAGAACATACAGATGAACAAAATTTAAAAAGACCTAAAGTGAAGCGGTGTAGTATGTTCATGGATTAGATTCTATGTTATGTCATTTCAACCCAAATTGATCAATAGACCCACTTCACTCTCACTCAGACTTCTAGAAGCTATAGTTGTGGAAGTTTCCAAGACGTTTCTAAAAATTCATGTGGAAATACAAAGAATCCAAAACATCAATGAAAAACTAAGTTAAAGGGCTAGTAGAAAGTGTTTTTAAGACTTACTATGGGGGCTGGCACTGTGGGGTAGTGGGTAACACTGCTGCCTGTAGTGCCAGCATCCCATATGGGTGCCAGTTCAAGTCCTGGCTGCTCCACTTCCTATCCAGCTCTCTGCTATGGCCTGGGAAAGCAGTGGAAGATGGCCCAAGTGCTTGGGTCCTTGCACCCACGTGGGAGACCTAGAGGAAGCTCCTGGCTCCTGGCTTTGGATCAGCCCAGCTCTGACCATTGCAGCCAACTTGGGAGTGAACCAGCAGATGGAAGACCTCTCTCCCTCTCTCTCTTTCTTTCTGCCTCTCCCCATCTCTCTCTGTAACCCTGACTTTCAAATAAATAAATGAATGTTTTAAGAAAATGGTTATCTCAAAAATAAAAAAAAATAAGTTAGAAAAGATATAAAAGCATTTCAATGTGATAGAATAGAGCCCAGAAATAGATTGACACACATATAATTTTATTTATTTGAAAGGCAGAGAGAGATAGAGAGGGAAAGACAAAATTTTCCAACTGCTGGTTCACTCTCCAGATGGCTGCAATGACCAGGACTGAGCCAGGCTGAAGCAAGGAGCCAGGAGCTTCATCTGGGTCTCCTCTGTGGGTGCAAGGGTCCAACCACTTAGGCCATCTTCTGCTGCTTTCCCAGGGCATTAGCAGGGAGCTGGATCAGAAGTGGGGCAGCCGGACTGAAAATGGCACCCATATGGGATGCAGAGGGCAGCTTTACGTGCTGCGCCATAGCGCCGGCCTGGAAGCTGGAGTGTCCACACGTTCCTGCAGTATGAGTATGAGCTGACACAATCATTTTAGAAAATAGTTTATCTGCTTCCTAAAAAGTGAAACGCGTTCACCAAATGGTCCAGCCGTTGCACGTGTAGGTGTTTTCTCAAGAGAAATGAAAGCGTGGCTGCTTTATTTTGGGAGAAAGCCCAAACCTGCAAACAAATCAAACATGACCAATATGTCAGTGACGAAACAAACTGTGGTGCATGTATCCACATGGTAACATCACTTTGCAATAAGGAGGAGTGGATTATTGATGCATACAACACCATGGGTGAGCCTTGAAGTGATTACACGGAGCGGAAGATGCCAACCCTATACACTCTAGGAAATGCAGGTGAATCATTGGTGAAAGAATGCAGACAGGCGGGATTGCCTGGGCCCGGGCAGGGTAGCTGGAGGGGTTACAAGTGGGTATGAGAAAAGCTAGGGATAGGGAACACACTCACATACATACTGGCTATGAAGTTCTGAGGGGGTGCATAGGCCACACTTGCTGAGCTCACACTTTTTTTTTCAAAGATTTTTATTTATTTATTTGAAAGTCAGAGTTACAGAGAGACGAGAGGCAGAGAGAGAGAGAGAGAGAGAGAGAGAAGGAGAGAGAAGGAGAGAGAGAGAGAGGGTCTTCCATCCTCTGGTTCACTCCCTAATTGGCTGCAATGGCTGGAGCTGCACCGATCCGAAGCCAGGAGCCAGGAGCTTCTTCTAGGTCTCCCACGTGGGTGCAGGGGCCCAAGGACTTGGGCCATCTTCTACTGCTCTCCCAGGCCATAGCAGAGATAAGCTCACACTTTCAGTACGTGCAGTCTGTTTCATGTGAGTCAGACCTCAAAAAAGATGTTAACAATAAAAAAAAGAAAAAAAAAGTCCAAATAGCTATGAGCTATAGCCACCCCAAATTAGAAAAGCTAAGAACCCAAACACTGGATGACATCAAATGTTGATGTGGAGTCCCAGGAACTCTCATTCATGGCTGGTGGGAATCCAGAGTGGTGCACCCTCTTTGGAAGACACTTGGGTGCTTCTACAAACCTGAGTTTACTCTGGCTGTGTGCCCAGCAGTCACACTCTTTGGTGTTTCTCCTAAGGAACTGGAAACTTCCATCCATGCAGAAACCTGAACCTAGATATCCTCAGTAGCTTTATTCATGTTTGCACAAACTTGGAGACCCCCAAGATGGCATCCGGTAGGTGAGCCGATGATCACGCAGTGGTGCATCCGGGGAATGGCATATTAAAGACGCGAGAAGACTCCGCAAACCCTAAATGCACGTTACTCTGTGAGGGAAGACGGTCTGCAAAAGGCTGCCCAGTGTGGCTTCAGCTAGATGATGTTCTGAGATGGGCAAACGACAGAGGCAGAAAAAGGATTGGTGGTTGGCAAGGGGAGGGGACAGGAGGGAGAATATCATGGAGCATGGAGAATTGTTTAGGGCAGAACAACTAGCCCTGCCATCTTTACCCAGGTCCTTTCTGCCTCAGGACCTTTGCTCATGCAGTGCCTGCATCTGAAACACTCTCCTCCAGGCTGCTACTGTAGAATCCCCTGCACTCTGCCTTCCTATCAGTCACATCCAATGCTAACTAAGAGCTGCAGTGCTTGGGGCCGGGGCTGTGGCTTAGTGGGTAAAGCCACCTCCTGCAGTGCCTGCATCCCATATGGGCGCCGGTTCAAGTCCCGGCTGCTCCACTCTGATCCAGCTCTCTGCTATGGCCTGGGAAAGCAGTAGAAGATGGCCCAAGTCCTTGGGCCCCTGCACCCATGTGGAAGAAGATCCCGGCTCCTGGCTTCGGATTGGCACAGCTCTGGCCATTGCAGCCATTTGGGGAGTGAACCAGTGGATGGAAGACCTCTCTCTCTCTCTCTCTCTCTCTCTCTCTCTCTCTCTCTGCCTCTGTTTCTCTGTTACTCTTTCAAATAAATAAATAAATCTTCAAAAAAAAAAAAAAAAGAATTGCGGTGTTGTCTTCATCAAATCCAAGAGGAGCTGGGCTTTTCCAACCCCATCTTGTCTGCAGATCCACTCCCAAGATGCCCCTATGTCTGTTAAGTGACAGCAAACACCCACCTGCAGGCCCGGCCCGCCCCCAATCCCAGGTCTAACGGCCCCTCCCCTGACAAAGCCTTTCCAGGGCCACGGAACCTGGCCTGCTTCTGCAGTTTTGAACCTGGGGAGGCAGGATTCTCCAGAGCCCCTCCCAACTCCCTGGACTCATAACCGGGTTTCTGCCTGCTGTGTGGGTTTGAAATCTGAGAGCAAAGAGCAGCGACCCCAACCGTGAAACCCAAACTCCACACAATTCCCAGCTGGGGCTTGTGGCTTCTTCTCTTAAGCCCAGGGGCTTGGCTTCCCAGCTCTGCCTTGAGTCTGTCTATAAATTACGTTTATAGCAATGTTATCGTGCTATTGAAAAGCAATAAAGTCCTTCTCGACACACATCTCTCCTGTTTTTGTAATTGTGCTAGCAATGAGCTTCCATGTGCTGCCTCTTCCATCCTTGTCCAAGACCCTCAAGCTCTCTAATACCTCCTTCTAGATCTTTCCTTTAGGCAGCTTTTTACCTTAAGAGCCAAGAATATGCTCCAAACAGAATCGGATTACTGCAGATTATTCTTATATCTCAGTCTCTACAGGGAGCTAACACTTAGCTTGGCTGAAGCAAGTTATAAAACGTGGATTTTATTTGATGGCAAACGCTTATCGACAGGAAAACTGCCTTGGAGTTTGTACAAGGTCTCGCCAAAGAATGAAGACGTTAGACTTTGCAAATGGCTCTGCTTCTTCGGCTCTGAGAGTTGGGGAGCAGTCCCCAGGGGCTGGGCACATTCTTCTCTGTGGGGTGGCTGCAGAAACTAACTGCCCTCTCTTGGGACTTACTCCGTGCAGCTTTGGGGAGCACCCTGGGAAGTGGGAAGGGCAGGAGGCCGTGCAGTCATCCCAGCCTTCAGAACGCCATCCTGGTTGTTAACAGGTGTGCTCAGGAGTAACAACTTCTAACATTCTACGAGGGGAGGGGTGTTCGAAAAGTTCAGAGAAAATGCGTATTTTGCAAAGACCATGCATGGATTTCAAAATAGTTTTGAGCCAAAGTAACCCATTTTTTCTAAAAAATTATTTATTTATTTGAAAATCAGAGACACACACACACATAGAGCACCCTTACCCACCGGTTCACTCCCCACATGCCTACAGCAACCCCCAGCTGGGGCCAAAGCCAGGAGCAGAGAGCACCATCCAGGTCTCCCCTGTGAGTGGGTGGAAGCCAATTACTTGAGCTGCCATTGAGTGATTCTCTGTTGGCAGGAAGCTGGAGGCAGGCGCCTGAGCCGGGACTCAGACCCAGCCACTCTGATGTATAACATGGGTATCTGAACTCCTAGGGCACACCCCGACTTACCTTGCAATTACATTTCCCCCTAAAGCGTTTGAAGCTCCCTCCCAGAGCTGTGGTGCATAATAATTGTACAGCTCCACAGTGAGTAGAGAGGCATTTGAATGGTCCCAGCCCAGGCAAATGCTAAGTGATGGACGTGTCAGTGACCCAGATCAGATCAATGCAAAATGCAACCCTACGTGGATTGTCCCCCTGTCTCGGACACTAGGGGAGTCCTCTAGCCAGCTCATCCCCAGACGAGAATGGTCTCTTGTCTCCCATGACCATGGAGATTGGTTTATTCTTCCCAAGCGCATCTGCTTCTTCAGCAGGAGAGTGAGACAGGGTGGGCAGGCCAGGGACTGGGGCTGGGCTCTGAGCAGAAAGGGTTTGGGCTCAGATCACACGGGGTGCCTGTAGAAGCTTCTGGAAGGTGCATGGCGTGTGTGTGTGTGTGTGTTGGGGGGGTGTCGAAGGGTCTCCACTCACCCACACCATCCAGGGCTCCTTCATCACATGTTTCTGAAAAATCTTAGCTTTCAGTGGAGAGAGAAATGATAAAAGGATGACTACAAAACCCACCCGGAACCCTTTCAGCCCAAGACACAAAGTCCCATCTCCGGTAGGGTTCTGTCTGGTCGCTCAGTCGCCCAGTGTTCCTCCCTGCTTTCTCACCGTCTTAATCTTTGTGCAGCTGTGTGTGGGTGGGGTGGGGGTGGGGAGGGGTGGGTTGCACAAGCCTGCTTGGGCCGGAAACTCCCTCCACTTACCCTGCGGGACCTGCAGAAGACGGGTAGCTTCTCGTGTCTCAAGTCTGCAGGCAGTGAGACCCTGAGCTTGGCATGAGGGAGCCGTCTCTGGCCTGGATCATTCATGAGAAAAGCCGCCACGGCCACCAAGGCCCTGCTGCTCGCCCCCTGCCTCTGAGCTTGCTGCTGATGACCATGGAGACCTTCCACTTGTCCTGGGCGGCTGGGCAGGCGAGGGCTCTCACAGAGACTGTCCTGAGTCTTGTTCACCCCTTGCCCAAAGGACGTGCCCATCACTGCCCCGCCCCACCCCCGCCCTGCCCTTCTGTCCTGCCCCAGGAATTTCCCACAGTGCTCACGGTGGGCTCCTGGTGGATGCAGATGTGGGTTGTAACCTTGGCTCATTCCTGGTGGGTGTGCAGACCCAGCGAGCAGAGGGGTTAAAGCCGTCTCCTTTCTCTCCCAAGTACAGGATGCCAGGGGGAAGCTTAGCAAAGCCAAGGGACTTCCCTATGTAGAAAGGAGACTTTCTATTTTCAGTCTTGGGCGAGAATTCCTCTCCTCTTCAAGTCTCTGGATGGGGACGAGTTTTGAACCAGGACAAGAAGAATGTTTCCTCCTGTCCCAAGGCTGCTCACTCCCAACACCCACCAATTACTCAGCCTGGCACCAAATGAGCTCTGAGATGTGGACCGATTTCCTGAAAGCAGTGGCGTCTGTGTACTTAGACCAAGGAACTAATGGGGCCGATGCTGTGGTGTAGTGGGCTAAGTCTCCACCTATAGTGCCAGCATCCCATATGGGCATCTGTTCGAGTCCCAGCTGCCCCACATCCAATCCAGCTCTCTGCTATGCCCTGGGAAAGCAGTAGAAGACAGTCCAAGTACTTGGGCACCTGCACCTGCATGGGAGACCTGGAGGAAGCTCCTGGCTCCTGGCTTCGGATCGGCGCAGCTCTGGCCATTGTGGCCAATTGGGGACTGAACCAGCAGATGGAAGACCTCTCTCTTTGTCTCCCTCTCTTTGCCTCTCCTTCTCTCTGCTTAACTCTGACTTACAAATAAAATCAATAAATCTTAACAAAAAACGCAGCTAGTGTTGAGCGAGTATAGAGCCAAGTGGCATGGGGTGAACAGGTGTGCTTGGGGCTGGGGGTGAGGTCTTACAGACACAGGGTCTGGAAGGGCCTGGTACACAGAGGGTGTCTGCTTCCCATGTCCTTACGGGGTGAACGACTCAAACCCAAGCTGTCCGGGGCTTCTTCCATTGAGTCACTCGTCCCATTCTCAACTAAGAACCTCCAAGGCGCCACCCCTTAGCATCGTGCTTGTCGGGGTCAGGATTTCAGCAGACAGATTGGGGGGGGCACAAACCTTTAAACCATGGCAATGGCCCCCGTGGATGTCCCAAGTTGTTGGTGTCCTCCTGCAGTTCAGCTGAGGCACTAAAAGACGGAACTGCATAGCCGTGACTGAAGCCCAGGCGTGCACCGAAGACGTTGGTGTCCATGCTGGGGACAGCACAATGCATGCAACGCCTCCAGGAGGGTGCTCAGAGCTGGCACTGAGCTTCTTCAAGTGCAGCCATCAGGGACTGAGGCCCGGATCTTCCCAAGCACTCTACTCTAGTTCTCCCCATGCTGACCGATACTGAGTAGATCTTCCCGCCCTCACCACATAGAGCCAGAGATCATTTAACTTCAAAAAACCCAGGTATATGAAGAAGTTCATTTTCCCTGTTACGTCTGTTAACACAAACCTTGGAAAGGTTCTCGTGGGCCATGGGCCCTGGTCCTATTCCGTGTGCCTCCTCAGCCTCAAGCTCGCATGGTAGGGGCGGGTAAGGTCAGAGTGCCGTCACCCAGGCTCAAGTTCAGCAGGTGCCAGCCCGAGAAGAGTCCTACGAAGCCTCACGTCTCCTGGTGGGTTCCGTGGCACCCCAATTGGGAAAAGGATTTCTGACTACTGCTCGTGTACTTCTCTTGGGTGGGACCTCGAGGAAGGCTTGTCCCTGAAGAAGCTGAGGATGTGTTACCCCAAAATGTGTTGAATCGGGACCTTGATCATTTTGAATGCAAACTTGCACGTGACTCTCTGCTCTGCTTTTTTTCTGCACAGAGCTGGCCCTGAAGGAGCCAGTCACTTCACACCCCAGGGTGAGTGACAGCTCTAATGCCTAGAGGCTGGGAAGGGAGCCTCCGATGCATCAGTACAAAGAAGCCCCCCGCAGCCAGCGTCGCGGCTCAATAGGCTAATCCTCTGCCTGCAGCACTAGCACCCTTGGTTCTAGTCCCGGTTGGGGTGCTGGATTCTGTCCCGGTTGCCCCTCTTCCAGGCCAGCTCTCTGCTATGGCCCGGGAAGGCAGTGGAGGATGGCCCAAGTGCTTGGGCCCTGCACCCGCATGGGAGACCAGGAGAAGCACCTGGCTCCTGCCTTCGGATCAGTGCGTTGCGCGGGCCGCAGCAGCCATTGCAGGGTGAACCAACAGCAAAGGAAGACCTTTCTGTCTCTGGCTCTCTCACTGTCCACTCTGCCTGTCAGAAGCCCCCCAGAGGAGACCTCACCTCCACCACGCCCCCTCCCCATACATCTTCTAGCGACTTCCAGGGAATTAAGTGTCCCTGGCCGCAATCCCTGACCTGTCCATTTATTGATTTATCTATTTAGTTTACAGGTTTATTGTCCTTTGTCTCAAAAGTATAGAAACTCCCTGCTTTGACCATTTCTTTACATTTCACTCTTTTGTAAGGATTCCCTAAGAGCATGCAAATGTTAAGAACACTTGTGTGTCTCTCGCCCTGTTGATGTGTCGTGTGTCAGATAGGTTCTGAGATAAACAGAAGAACAAACTTGGCCTACCAAGTTGGAGCTCTCTATTGCTGAAACAAACACACCCGGCATTCACAAGGGAAAGCAACAGACAAGGGGACCATCTGACTTTCCCCATGAGGATGGGCACAGCCTACGTTAGAGTGCTTGGATTCAGCTCCGAGCTCCTCACTCCAGCTTCCTGCTCAGGCGGACTCCAGGAGGCGACAGTCATGGCTCAAGCACTTGGGTCCCTGCTACCCACTTGGAGGTCTGGAGTCGGTTTTGTGTTCTCAGCTTCAGCCTGGCCCAGCTCTGGCCATTGCAGGCATTTGGAGAGTGAACTAATAGATGTGAGCCAGTCTCTCTCTCTCTCTCTCTCTCTCTCTCTCTCTCTCTCTCTCTCTTGCCATGACTCTGCTCCACAAGTGAGCACTTTAAATTTTTTTTTTTATAAAGAGAAGTAGACAGAACACTTTTAGCAATTAGAGTACACAGAGAATCTAGGACTCAGTGTCGTTGTGCAACAAAAATAAAGCCTGCAGATCAGACAAAGTGATCCTCAACACCTATTGATGTGAACAATATCCCATGTGTTTATTTTTTTCCATGAAAAACAGCAATGGCTACATATTAGTTACCACCCATGTGATAGGTGATAGACATGATAGATGTAGGTGGGTGATATGTGATAGATGATAAAGAAATAGACAGCTGATAGATAATAGACAGATATAAATAGAGAGGAATAGGAAATAGGTAGACATAGAAGTAAGATAGATAGACAATGATAGATAGATAATAGATAGGTAGATAGATAGATAATAGATATAGAGAGCTAGGAACAGAGAATAGAGATATAGAGGTAGATTAGATAGATAGATAGGTAGAAAGATAGATAGATGATACAAAGGTATAGACGACGGATGATGGACAGGTGGTAGATAGATGACAGGTGACCAGACATGAGAGGTGATAAACAGATAGATAGATGACAGATAATGGATGTGGATAGCTGGAAATTGAGAATAAATCAAAGGAGATGCTATAGATAGATAGATAGATAGATAGATAGATAGGAGAGGGTTTGTTCTGGCATTGGCTCACTAACTGTGGAGGCTCAGAGTTCCATCTGCAGGCTCAAGAGCAGGGAAGTCAGTGGCATAGCTCCTGACAAGTCCAAAGGCCTCAGAACCAGGGAAGGCATGGTGTAACCCCAAGGCCAAGGCTAAAGACCGGAGAAGCCATCGCCTGCTGGTGCAAGTCCTGGCATTACATGGAAGAGAACCCAGGGGTTCAACATCTAAGGCAGAAGAAGCTTCCAAAGGGAATGATTTCTTCTTTCTCTGCCCACAAATTCTCTCCAGGCCCTTGAGCAACTGGATGGTACCTGCCTGCAGCGGCTGAGCGAGGAGCTTTCTTACCCAGCCCACTGGTTCTCCTCTGGGAACCCCTTCACATCCAACACGGAAGTGACGTCTTGGCTGGCACCATGGCTCAATAGGCTAATCCTCCGCCTTGCGGCGCCGGCACCCTGGGTTCTAGTCCTGGCCAGGGTGCCAGATTCTGTCCCGGTTGCCCCTCTTCCAGGCCAGCTCTCTGCTATGGCCAAGGTGTGCAGTGGAGGATGGCCCAAGTGCTTGGGCCCTACAACCCATGGGAGACCAGGAGAAGCACCTGGCTCCTGGCTTCGGATCAGCGTGGTGCGCGAGCCGCAGTGTGCCAGCTGCGTCTGCCATTGGAGGGTGAACCAACGGCAAAAGGAAGACCTTTCTCTCTGTCTCTCTCTCTCACTGTCCACTCTGCCTGTCAAAAAATATATATATAAAAAAACCAAGTGACATCTCATCAGCTGTCTGGGCACCCTGTAATACAATCAAGTTGACCTCTAAATGTAGCCATGGCAACCTCCCAGCCTACAATCAGTATCCATGGCAAACCTCCCAACCTACAACAGTAACCATGGCAACCTCCCAACCTGCAACAGTGACCATGGCAACCTCCCAGCCCACAATAAGTAGCCATGGCAACCTCCCAGCCCACAATCAGGTTGGTGTCTACATGAAGCCATGGCAACCTCTCAGCCTGCACTTCCCCTGTGACTCCATTGCTGGCCCTTATGTCCTCTAATCCAGGCTCTGCTCTGTTGGCAACATGGTCTTTCTAACACGACTAAGTGTCCAGGACATCCTTCTGCTTGAAAGTCTTGCCAAACCTCCCAACCCAAATTCCTCCTGAGGTCGCCAGGCCTGCGACCCGGCTGCCGCATCCACAGCTGCTTCCTTCTTGCCCTTGGCCACCTGTTTCCAGATCTCCTGACTGCTCTTGCAATAGGCCTCGGTGCTGACCTCTGCACTAACGCACAGCGGGCAAGAGCATTCCTCCTCTCCCGCGTGCGCCTGGCGACTGGCCATCATCCATCTGGACTCACATCTTGGATGGTTTGCTCGGTGAGGCCTCTCGTTTTATATCTGGAAAGAAATGGGTAATTGTACAAGTCTCGATTTCTTTGAGTGAGCAAGAGGTACTTGTGGGTAGAGGGTGGGTTTCATTCACTTTTTTATTTTATTCATTTATTTATTTTTTGACAGACAGAGTTAGATAGTGAAAGAGAGAGAGAGACAGAGGGAAAGGTCTTTCTTCCGTTGGTTCACCCCCCAAATGGCCGCTGTGGCCGGCGCACTGCGCAGATCCAAAGTCAGGAGCCGGGTACTTCCTCCTGGTCTCCCATGCGGGTGCAGGGCCCAAGGACCTGGGCCATCCTCCACTGCACTCCCGGGCCACAGCAGAGAGCTGGACTGGAAGAGGAACAACCGGGACAGAATCCGGCGCCCCGACCGGGACTAGAACCCCGGGGTGCCTGCGCCGCAGGCAGAGGATTAGCCTAGTGAGCCGCGGGGCTGGCCTCATTCACTTTTTTAAAAGATTTATTTATGTATTTGAAAGGCAGAGTTGCAGAGAGGCAGAGAGAGAGGGAGGGAGGGAAGGGGAGAGAGAGAGAGAGAGAGAGAGAGAGGTCTTCTATTGATTGATTCACTTCCCAGATGACCGCAACGGCCGGAGCTGCGCTGATCTGAAGCCAGGAGCCAGGAGCTTCTTCCGGGTCTTTCATGTGGGTGCAGGGGCCCAAGCACTTGGGCCGTCTTCTACTGCCTTCCCAGGCCATAGCAAAGAGCTGGATTGAAAAAGAGACAGGAACAGCCCGGTCTTGAACCTGTGCTCACAGGAGATGCCGGCACTACAGGTGGCGACTTTACCCACTACGCCACAGTGCCAGCCCCGATTTCATTCACTTTATGTCTCATCTGACACCTGTTGTTTTTCAACAGCTGAGGAATGTTCATTTAGCATATAAGGAAACCGAGGTACAGGACACAAAAATCACAGAATAAGGTCTCCTTCCTACACAGAATCTCTGCTGCAAGTTAAACCATGGCTGTCAGGCAGAAAGAAACGTAGGTGAGCGAGTGCAGACACCGTCCGTCCACAGCCCGGCTGGATTTTCCCATCGTGCATGGTCTGCAGCGGTGGGCCGGCACCGCGACCGGAGCTGGCGTTGTGATCGAGTAACCAGGACGGTCACGGAGGGTCGCCTTCTCGGAAGGACCCACGCTTGGTTTGATGGTCTGCTGTAGCCAAGCTTGAAATATCTCTGGACTTGCGATCCAAACCAGCGAAGTAGACGGGACCCTGGGGCAGAGGAAGACGCACGGGCATGCGCGGAGCGGCCGTGAGCGGCGTGGTGGGCTGGGCAGTGGACAGCAGGCACACCACCCAGTAGTGCTGGGAGCAGCTGCCAAGGCCTCAGCAGGGAGCAGAATTCAGCCTGGCATGAGTGAACCGAGGCCTCTCTGTGCTTTTGATGGCGTGATTAGATACCATCACTATGGCCTCATGACGTTTTATGAGCCGTAAAATCTTTATAGGTTTTTAACTGCACTTCTCCTGCTGTTTGAACGATCCAGCTCTCTGCTGTGGCCTGGGAAAGCAGAGGAAGATAGCCCAAGTGCTTGGGTCCCTGCACCCATGTGGGAGACCCAGAGGAAGTTCCTGGCTCCTGGCTTTGGCCTGGCCCAGCCCCGGCTATTGCAGCTATTTGGGGAGTGAACCTGTGAATGGAAGACCTTTCTCTCTGTTTATCACTCTCTCTGTAACTCTACCTTTCAAATAAAGTGGATAAATATTTAATATATCCATTTAAAATTATAAATCCCAATTATAAATTTATAATGTATAATTATATTATTATCATAACTATCTCTGCATACATAAAATTTATATAATTAAGGTTAACAAAATTTCCCAGCTGAGACACAAACCTGAACTGGAACTTGGGACTCCCTGACTGAGAAGCCTGTAGGTTTTCTGTACCCGAATGCCACTCCACCTGTCAGCTATCTCCTTTGAATCTGACAATTCAATTTCACTATGTTGTGTTATGGGAGAGGATTGTAACACCTGGAAAAGTTTAAGCACAAAACTGTAAACACCTAATTCATCTAAAACAAGCATAATCTGAAATATGATTTTAAAATGTAAAATAGGATTAGAGCTGACAGCAAGATAACATTTGTGCCACCATGAGTGGGGGCTGGGTGCAGGCTGCACAGGGAGAGGCGAGGGAAGGGAGAGGAACTTGGCCGTCTGCAGGGAAGGGCTCCGGCCGCTCCTGGGGGCTTTGGGGCCCCTGGCCCCACTTCCTGCTCTCTGGTCAAGGCTAAACATCTTGAAAACCTTTTCTCAACAGGCGCTCTCCCTTTTTTCTTTTTTCTTTTTTTTTTAAATTAAACTTTTACTTAATGAATATAAATTTCCAAAGTACAGCTTATGGGTTACAATGGCTTCCCCCTCCCAAAACTTCCCTCCCACCCACAACCCTCCCCTTTCCCGCTCCCTCTCCCCTTCCAATCACATCATGATTCATTTTCAATTCTCTTTATATACAGAAGATCAGTTTAGTATATATTAGGTAACGATTTCAACAGTTTGCCCCCATATAGCAACACAAAGTGAAAACAAATACTGTTGGAGTACTAGTTATAGCATTAAATAAGAGTGTACAGCACATTAAAGACAGAGATCCTACATAATATTTTTTTAAAAAATTAATTAATTTTGTATGCCATTTCCAATTTAACACCAGTTTTTTTTTTCATTTCCAGTTATGTTTATATACAGAAGATCGATTCAGTATATAGTTAGTAAAGATCACATCAGTTTGTACCCACACAGAAACACAAAGTATAAAAATACTGTTTCAGTACTAGTTATAGCATCACTGCACATTAGACAACACATTAAGGACAAATCCCACATGGAATGTAAGTACACAGTGACTTCTGTTGCTGACTTAACAATTTGACACTCCTGTTCATGGCGTCAGTAATCTCCCTAGGCTCTAGTCATGAGTTGCCAGGGCTATGGAAGTCTTTAGAGTTCGCTGACTTTGATCTTATTCCGATAGGGTCATAGTCAAAGTGGAAGTTCTCTCCTCCCTTCGGAGAAAGGTACCTCCTTCTTTGATGGCCCCGTTCTTTCCACTGGGATCTCACTCACAGAGATCTTTCATTTAGGTCTTCTTCTTTTTTTTTTTTTTCTTTTCCATGGTATCTTGGCTTTCCATGCCTACAATACTCTCATGGGCTCTTCAGCCAGATCCGAATGCCTTAAGGGCTGATTCTGAGGCCAGAGTGTTGTTTAGGATGTCTGCCATTCTATGAGTCTGCTGTGTATCCCACTTCCCATGTTGGATCTTTCTCTCCCTTTTTGATTCTATCAGTTAGTATTAGCAGACACTTGTCTTGTTTGTGTGATCCCTTTGATTCTTAGACCTATCAGAGCCATCGATTGTGAACTGAAATTGATCACTTGGACTAGTGAGATTGTGAACTGAAATTGATCACTTGGACTAGTGAGATGGTACATGCCACCTTGATGGGATTGTATTGGAATCCCCTGGCACATTTCTATCTCCATCATTTGGGGCAAGTCTGATTGTGCATGTCCCAAATTGTACATCTCCTCCCTCTCTTTTTCCACTCTTAAATTTAACAGGGATCACTTTTCAGTTAAAATTTAAACACCTAAGAATAATTGTGTGTTAATTACAGAGTTCAACCACTAGTACTAGAACAACAACAACAACAACAAATACTAAAAAGGATAAAGTATTACATTGTACATCTAGAGTCAGGACAAGAGCTGATCAGGTCATTGTTTCTTATAGTGTCATTTCACTTCAACAGGTTTCCCCTTTGGTGCTCACTCTTCAACTCCCTCATAGGGGGCGCAGAAATTGCCCCCTATGTGGTCTGGGTTCCCAACGGTATTTCTAAGGTCAAGTCCAGTGGTTGATGGTTACCCTCACTTATGTCTCAGCAACATTGCACAGGGCTGGACGCCCGTGTTCCAGCAACGTCTCCTGTCCCAGGCTCTCCACGCCACACTCACAGGTTTTCATCTTCTCACTGCTTGGAATCTCTTCCCTATCTGTTTCCCATAAAGGATGCTATCTATTTCCATATCACTGAATTATGTATATAATATTATACACACACACACTTCATCCATGTGTGTGACTGATGCGTAATCAGAATTCCCTTTTATCATTCCTTTTAAATATTTTGTAATTTATCGATTGATTCTGTGTAGAATTTATTCATTTATTTGAAAGACAAAGTTACAGAGAGGAGAGACAGAGAGAGAGACAGAGGAGACAGAGAGAGAGATGGGGGGGGGGTTCTTCCATCTGCTGGTTCACTCCTCAAATGGCTACAATGGCCCAGGGATGAGCCAGACTGAAGCCAGGAGACAGGAGTTACTTGCAGGTCTCCAACGTGGGTGCAGGGGCCCAAGCACTTGGACCATCTTTTACTGCTTTCCCAGGCCATAGCAGATAGCTGGATCGAAAGTGGAGCAGTAGGGACTCGAACCGGCACCTATATGGGGTGCCGGTGCTTCAGGCCAGGGCTTTAATCCACTGAGCCACAATGCTGGCCCTGACTGGTTCTTCTTACCTGTCTTTTCTCTGCTAAAATGCCATCTTCAACAACCATGACTTTGTAAATTTATTCCCTAAAAGTAACCAGGTTTGAATTCTAAAAGTCAGAAAGTGACAGGGCCAGAAACGGATCCCAAACCATCCTAATCCTAGGGTTGTTGCTTGTGTCATGTCCCTGTGCCTCTCATCCAACAAAACCAGAGGGGATTTCTGTGTCAGGCTTAACAGAGTAGCTTGGCGTAGACCAGCATTTGGTGCCAAGAAAAATGTAAAAACCCAGATAGAATGCAAACTAAACAGATGCTTAAGGCATTAAGGACCTGCCAGCAGAGTTAGGAATTAAGTGGCATGACTCCCTGAGAAAAGGAGCCACGTCAGATCAGCTCAGGATGCACTGGTTTTTCCCCTGTTGCAATCTTGAGCTGCACAAGTCGGGGGCGGTGCTACCTAGAGAGCACAGAAGAGCAGCGTCTTCTACACTGAAGCTCAGCACCCAGCCAAGATGAGGAGTTGTGGACACAGCCAGGCTCTTGGCTGGGCCCTCGTAAGGCTACGAAGACAAGGCAGAGGTGGGGCCCAGGCCAGCTGGGCCCTGGTTACACCATAGCATTCCACCCTATTCTGCTCACCTGCCAATGGGCAAAACACTAAGTCGCCATCGCTGGCAGAGGAAGGCGCTACTCGCATCTCTGTGCCTTACATTAAGTGCTTTTTACTGAACCAAGGTTTTCAGGGATACCGAGATGTAGGAATAGAAGAAAAGAAAGCAGGTGGTTACTATAGACCCAGAGGCGTGACAATGCTGGCATTCAATAACACAGGCTTGGATAAAATTGTGATTAATATGTTCAAACAAGCAGATTCTGAGAAACATCATCAGAGGGCTGATGTTAAAAAAAAAACACTTCAATGTTTTTAGCATTGCAAAAAATTAAAATTGAGAACCTAACAGGGTAAAAGCAGATTGGACACAGCCGAAGAGAATATTAATGAACTGGAAGATAAACTAGTGGAAAACTCTAGTAACAGAGACAGCTAGATGGAACACGCAACAAGTGTGCAATGGGCATGTGACCCTTGGCATGAAGGTTGAACCTGTGCTGTGTTGGTTGGCCCAGACAAGCTGGAGAGGACCCATGGTCACTTCACGAATTCTGTGAGCCCCCTGTTTGAACACTGGTAGTTTTAATTCAGCACACAGAGAGTAGATGTAACAAATGCTTCTTATCAACACTTCATTTCTTTAAAAATCAGCCTACAACCAGGTCTAAAATGGAGGTAGGTCACAGAAAGGGTAGAAATACGGAACAATACAGAGACTATATTGGAAGACATCAGAGCCAAGAACTTTTCAAAACAGAGAAAGGCATCTGGCTATAAGATTTACGTACCACAGAACGATTAGCAGAAGACAAAAATATACTAATGTGAGGAAGATCCAGAATTGGAAAAGGACACCTCTGACAAGGAACAAAAATATGGCTGACAAAATAATAATAATAAAAACAAAACTATGACTGACAGGTGCTGTCTCCATAGAAACAAGAGGTCAAGAACTTGAAATGATGGGCACAACAGTATAAAATTCTAAACTATCAGAAATGCTCTACAAAAATCAAAGGCAAAGTAGAAATGCTTCCACTCAAACAAAAATTGTAAGAACACTGGGCTGGCACTGTGGCATAGTGGGTAAAGCCACTGCCTGCAGTGCCAGCATTCCATAGGGGCGCTGGTTTGAGTTCCAGCTGCTCCACTTCTGATCCAGCTCTCTGCTGTGGCCTGGGAAAGCAGTGGAAGATGGCCCAAGTGCTTGGGCTCCTGCACCTGCATGGGAGACCCAGAAGAAGCTCCTGGCTCCTGGCTTTGTATCAGCCCAGCTCCAACTGTTGCAGCTATTTGGGGAGTGAACCAGCAGATGGAAGACCTTTCTCTCTCTCTTTCTCTCCTTCTCTCTCTGTGTAACTCTGCCTTTCAAATAAATAAATATTTAAAAATTTCAAAATGAACCAACAAAAACATCACAAAAAGAAAAGAGGGGTTTAAATGGAATGAAAGTGATTTAAATTCTAGCATTGCTGGAAAATGAGTTGAGTGAATCATTCCCATAAAATTCTTTTTTTTTTTTTTTGACAGGCAGAGTTAGATAGTGAGAGAGAGAAACAGAGAGAAAGGTCTTCATTCTGCTGGTTCACCCCCAAATGGCCACTACGCCTGGCGCTGCACCAATCTGACGCCAGGAACCAGGTGCTTCCTCCTGGTCTCCCATGCGGGTGCAGGGCCCAAGCACTTGGGCCATCCTCCACTGCACTCCTGGGCCACAGCAGAGAGCTGGACTGGAAGAGGAGCAACCGGGACAGAACTAGCGCCCCAACTGGGACTAGAACCCGGAGTGCCCACGCTGCAGGCAGGGGATTAGCCAAGTGAGCCGCGGCATCGGCCCATTCCCATAAAATTCTAATCTATCAGAGATGTGTAGCAGCCATTAGTATGAAAAATTTTTGAATAGTAATTTTGCTTAATTGAAAAGGAGATGTGAAAATAGAAAAACACAAGGAGCAAGGATGTTAGGGAGAACAAAGAAAGAAACAGAAAGATGATTTATAAAAAACTAACTATATCAGAAGTGACAGTAGGTGCTAATACTCTAAATAGTTCATTTAAAAGATAAAGATTGTCTGAGTTGTTAAAAATCTGCAGTGGAGGATGGCCCAAGTCCTTGGGCCCTGCACCCCATGGGAGACCAGGAGAAGCACCTGGCTCCTGCCTTCGGAACAGCGCGGTGCGCCGGCCGCAGCGCGCCTACCGTGGCGGCCATTGGAGGGTGAACCAATGGCAAAAGGAAGACCTTTCTCTCTGTCTCTCTCTCACTGTCCACTCTGCCTGTCAAAAATAAAAAAAAAATTTAAAAAATGAATAAAAAAAAAAGAAAAAGAAAATCTATATTTTGGGGGCCAGTGCTGTGGCAAAAAGGGTTAAACTACTGCCTGCAGTGCCAGCATCTCATATGGGTGCAGGTTCAAGTCCTGGCTGCTTCACTTCCCACCCAACTCCCTGCTAATGTGTCTGGGAAAACAGTGGAAGATGACCAAAGTGCTTGGGCCCCTGTACCCACATAGGAGACCTGGAAGAAGCTCCTGGCTTTGGCCTGGCCCAGCTCTGGCCATTGCAGCCATTTGTGGAGTGAACCAGCCGATGGAAAACCTCTCTCTCTCTCTCTACAAATTAATCTTTTAAAAAATCCATATGCTGCAAAAACAGATACACCTTATACATAAGCACACAGAAATATTCAAATTAAAAGAATGCGAAATGAAATGCAATGGAAATACAAACTGAAATAAAGCAGCACGGTTATGTTAACATATATTTGAAAAGTAGACTTCTAGGCAGGAGACACTACTTGAGATAAAGAAGAACATCGATACTGTTACGAAGGTGAATCTGTCAGTTGCAAATTGCTAGGTACTGCATAATAGAATAAATGAAGTCAGAAACGGATCTACCACTAGAGGTGGAGTCTTAGCATATTTCATGTAGGAACTAAGGGACAAAGAGGCTTAAAAACTCAGCAAGGACACGGGACGTTCAAACAGGATGAGCAACCGGAGCTACAGGTAGGACGCTGCAACCACTGATGCTACACGTGGTGATTCCTCCTGGCTTCAGATTGGTGCAGCACACTGGCTGTAGCAGCCATTTAGGGGGTGAACCAACAGAAAAGGAAGACCTTTCTCTTTGTCTCTCTCTCTCTCACACTGTCTAAATCTGCCTGTCCCCCCCAAAAAAAAAAAAAAAAGTTGCAGTGCAGAGAGAGGTCTTCCATCTACTGGTTGACTCCCCAGATGGCTGCAATGGCTGGAGCTGCACTGATCCGAAGCCAGGAGCTTCCTCTGGGTCTCCCACATGGGTGCAGGGGCCCAAGGACTTGGGCCATCTTCCACTGCCTTCCCAGGCTATAGTAAAGAGCTGGATCAGAAGAGGAGCAGCTGGGACTAGAACCAGCTAGATTATTTATAATATAGATTATTTACAGAAATAGACCACACACAGAGCTGGAAGGCAGTTCTGCAATTCTAAAGGTTTGCCTTATATAGGGTGAATTCTCTGGCAGCAGTGAAATGAACTGGGAAAAAAAAAAAACCTGATAAATAGATGCATCATTGACAACTCCTAAGTGTTTGGAAGTAAGGTAATACCTTCGTACAGAACCCATGGACCAAAGGAGAAACCATGATGGAACTTAGGAAATATCGTGCAGTGATTGATAATAAATGTAGATTAATAATAAAGGCATTCCCTGGAAATGCAATGAACATTATGCATGTAAGAAAATGATCAGGCTTAAACATGGGCATTTAAATAAGAGAAAAGCCAAAACCTGCTTATCTAACTACCCATTGCGAGAAACTGGACAAATCACAGCAAATTACACCCACAGAATTAGAAGACCAAAGAAGTAAAGTTAGGAGTAGAAATAGGTGACCAAGGAGACAGATGGGTGACAGAGAGAACCAACTGGGCTGGCCGTGCTTTCTCACACTCAGTACAGCCCCAAACCCTAAGTCCTACAGGGAAAACAAACACAAGCGACCCAGAGGTGGGGGTGCAGGCAGACTGGCTGGTGAGGGCTCTGGGGTCGCGGTGGCGACTCGTGTGTCCCAGGCTGGAGGCTGGAAAAGTCAACACTGCGGAAATGCCGAAGGGAACGGAGGGAAAAAACATCCCGAGCAAAGCCTGCTTTTGCAATCCAGAGACACAGGGAAGGAGCAGCAGTCTCGCGAGACCAAAAACCCTCGGCCAGTAATCCCTCTGCTGTTGCCAAACGCCCCACCTCTACCAGCAAAAGTCCACCGCGGGAACGGTGCACGTGCACTCCCCCCCAGGGCTGGAGAAGGCCCCTCCCTGCCCACTGGGGAGATGTTGGAGGATGCCTAGGGGGACACCCAGGCGTGCATCCCACCCAAAGGCGCTGGTGAATCAGTGGGGGCCCGTGAGAATGAGGCACCGCTCCTCCTCCTGGCCAGGGTGGTCTACAGAGCTCTAGCGAGGGGTTGGAGGCTGGAAGTCCATCTCTACCTGGAAAGCTTGGACTTCTGTACCCGGTGGACATTCATGACGCCGCACCTGCTCTGCCCTGTTGGCGCAGCATCGCCAGAGGAGGCGTGTTCAGTAAGATTCGAGTCTCAGTATGTACACTCACATGCCTGGGTTAAATAAAAACTCACTCGTTATCTGAAATACCGACTTGAAACAGATGCACCCCCAAGACAGCACAGGTGTTGAAATGATGTTAGAGCAGCCGTCGTGAAAACGCTTTTGTGAATAATTACGAACACACTGGGAGCCATGGAGAAGAGCCCCTGGGCCCAAAGGGTGTGTGCTGGGTGGACTGGATCAAAGCCATTGCTCTTCTTCTATTTAAAAAAAAAAAAATTATTTGAGAGACACAAACAGCTAGAGATTCTCACCTGTTGATTTACTTCCCAAATGCCTACAACGGCCACGGCTGGGCTGGGGCTGAAGCTGAGAGCTAGGAACTCAATCCAGTTCTTCCACTTGAGTAGCAGGGACCTGATTCCTGGAGCCATCCCCTGCTGCCTCCCGGGGGTGCACCTTAGCAGGAATCCAGAGCCCCAGCTGGGACTTGAACCCAGGCTCCGTGGACATTTTCACTGCTAGGCTAATCACCCACCCAGCCTAAGAGCCGTTGCTCTTAATTTTGAAAAGCAAAATGGGGGTGAGCCCGGCTCTCCTGCACTCACCTGCTTCTCGCGGCAGACGTGGTTCACGTGGTCAGGATGTGGACTCTGGCAGTGAACTTGATTCAGCCACTTCAGGTCCGTGACCTTGAGCTTGTTCCTTCACCCAATGTCCGCTTTCCCATCTGGAAGGCTGGGAAGGAGCAAGAACTGCCTTCGTGTCAGTGTGGGTGTTTCTCAGAGATGCTCACTGACTTCTCCTGAGCAGGTTCTTGGCCCTGGAATTCTGGGAGGAATGGTGTGAAGAGAGCGCTCTGGAAGCTTCGCCCAGCATTGCACCCGCTGGTGCACCATTCCTGCTCATCAGGGTGGGGAAAGCCTTGACCTCGGGTTAAGGCAAAGCTGTGGGGCTGGTGTTGTGGTCAAGCAGGTACACCTGCCACCTGCAGCACAGGGCATCCCATATGGGTGCCGGCAGTTCCTGTCCTGGCTGCTCCACTGCTGATCCAGCTCCCTGGTAGTGGCCTGGGAAAAGAAAGCAGCAGAAGATGGCCCAAGTGTTTGGGCCCCTTCACCCATGTGGGAGACCCTGATGGTGCTCCGGGTTTTGGCTTGACCCAGCCCTGGCCTTTGTGGGCATTTGGGGAGTGAACCAGTGGATGGAAGATCTCCTTGTCTCTCTATGCCCCCTGTAACTTTTTCAAAATGTACATTACAATCTCTTTTTTTAAGGACAAAGCTGTGAGTGGAGTCTACACGTTCCTGCATTGGGAAGGGGTCCCCCTGAGGAGCAGGTGCAAGGTCAGGGGCAGGAGATGAGCAGCTCTCTGCAGACCAACAGCCCCCACTGCCCTTGAGCTGACCGACCTCCAGGGTCCTGGTTACTGTGCTTGTCTGGGTTTGAGCTGATATCACTTAGGTTTGGGTGTTGATTTGTCAAGTCTTGGCACCTGCTGGCATCAAAGGAGCTGGCTTTGGCATCCAGCTCTGGGTATGACTGAGGCTGTCCTCAGATCCCTCGCTGAGTGGCAACTTCCACCCCTGAGCCTGGCTCCTGTTCTGGCTCCTTGGCTGTGACCCACCATCTCCCAGCTGGAAGACCTGAGTTCAGTGCAGCGGGTGGGCTGGAGGAGGCATCGGGCCGGTGTGACCTCCTCGCCACCCTGTTTTGTGTAGACACGAGCTACTTTCTCTGGACATCATATGTGTCATGATCCCTGAGGTTACAGAGAAGGAACCTGAGTCTTGCAGTGGTTAAGTGAGAACAGGAGCAGGATTATTGCCAAGGGCTGGGCAGATCTAAAGCTAAGGTTTATTCCAGTGCACCGCCCTGGCATAGCACTGGGAGAGAGAAAGAACAGCTACTTTTTAAAGGTTTATTTATTATTTGAAAGGCAGAGTTACAGAGATGCAGAGGCAGAGAGAGAGAGAGAGAGACCATCCACGGTTTGCTCCTAGACCTGGGAAATCTGAAGCCAGGGGCCAGGAGCTTCTTCGGGCTCTCCCATGCAGGCTCAATGGCTCAAGGACTTGGGCCATCTTCTACTGCTTTCCCAGGCCATAGCAGAGAGCTGGATCAGAAGTGGAGCAGCTGGGACTCGAACTGGCGTCCATATGGAATGCCGGTGCTGCAGGTGGCGGCCTTACCAGCTACGCCACAGGGCCGGCCCCAAAAGGATCAGCTTTTAGTCCAGACCTTGGTCCCTGCTTCTTCTCCCTCCTGCTGATGGACACGAGCATTCTGCTCCCTTGGAGCACCAGGAATCAGACTCAAGCTGGAGTCGCTGGGACGAAAGCTTCATTTCCCTGTGATAAGCAAAGGCCAGAGGCGGAAGGTTTAGTGCCCGTGGGAAACCGCTTGTCCAGGAAGCGGTGTGCAGGAGCCTTCATAGCCAGTGTGGGAGGAAACTCCAGGGTGTAGAAAAGGCGGAGCGGAAGAGCCCTCCCCACTCAAGCGACACATCCCCACGCACTGCATGTTGGAAACGGACTCTGAATGGTCCCTTGCAGGTAGCCTTGCTTGTGGATTCCTGGGCCCCTCCAAGTTCTATGTTGCAGGGCCAGCATTCCTGTTGCAACCTGCACAAAACAAGCCCCAGTGGCAAAACAATGTCAGACCCCTCCACCCCACCCCGGCCCTGCTCCTGTGCCCTCTCGTGCCCCGAACCCCTGTGTTACACCTCCCGTCCTGTTGCCCATAGGCCTTAGGAAGACTGCTCTGCGAAGTCTGGCCCAGCAAAACCTAGGTGCTGCTCAGAATAGACTGGAAGCTGTCGGCCGCTCTGATGGTGCAGAGGTAGCCTCTGGCCTGGGGTCAGCAAGTATTGGGATTGAAAGCACACAGTGATTGAAGGTCAAGGCCACATCCTCACCCTAACCAGAAATATTGCAAAATGTCCCAATGATCACGCAGATTCCGGAAAATTCCACCCACGTTGCAGTAAAATAGCTCTGGGGGCTGCTGCTCCCCCCCCCCCAGGGTGATACACAGCCTCAATGTCATTGCAGAAGGCCAACCCTGTGGAAGGACGACTGCCCAGGGACTGGGGAGAGAAGCATTGGATCCCGAAGGAGTTTGGCTGCTTCTCGCTCTCAGGCCCCGGGGCAGCGCTCTGACCATCCAGCCAAGGGCTCCCCGCGCAAGATCCCTGTCGTCTGCCCAGCTGTGTGGCCACCAAGGCCGCCAGCTGCCAGTCAGCTGGAAACTTGAAAGGCTACATGATCTCCAGATAAACAGAGCAAGAGTTGAGGTAGCAGCAGAAATCAGGCAAATATTTGCCGTAGGAATTGCTTTCGAACTTTCCCCTGTTGTGTGGGTTCTGCTTTGCTAGCACAACCTGACCCTGGCAACCTTGCCCTCTGCTCAGTGTTTTGAGATAGTTCAGAGGTCTTTGGAATGAGTGAACAAGCAATCCCGTGACCACAAAGCTTGCTATCTGGGGCATCGCTACAGGGAGCCCAGTGGGGCTCCTGAACAGGTGGGTGATGGTCTCTGCATCTCTGTAAGTTTTCCTTTTCTGCACTGGATAGAAGATATTTGCACCCTTTAGCTATTTTTTTTGAAGATTTATTTTATTTTATTTGAAAGACAGAGTTACAGAGAGAGGGAGATACAGAGAGAGAGGTCTTCCATCCACTGGTTCACTCCCCAGTTGGCTGCAATGGCAGGAGCTGTGCCAATCCAAAGCCAGGAGCCAGGAGCTTCTTCCAGGTCTCCTACTCAGGTGCAGGGGCCCAAGGACTTGGGCCATCTTCCACTGCTTTCCCAGGCCATAGCAGAGAGCTGGATCAGAAGAGGAGCAGCTGGGACTAGAATTGGCGCCCATATGGGATGCCGGCGCTTCAGGCCAGGGCTTTAACCCATTGTGCCACAGCGCCAGATCCCATCCTTTAATTCTGGTTGTTGTGTTTTAGGAAGGGTGAAACAAAAAACCTCAAAAATGACCCAAGAACATCTTGAAACGTAGTATGCTTCAAATAGATGAGGTCATATAGAAATAACCCAGCTCCTGTGCCTGCCACTTCCTTGTCATCTGCCGTGTGGATTTTGTATGGCGGGGAGAAAAGCATCTTTATTCTCATAAGGGGTGTGTGTTATTAAGACTGTCGTTGAGAAGAAGTGGGGAGGAGGAAGGGCAGAAAGTGTTGATTATATTCAGAATCACAACCCCAAAGCCCCACCACACAGTGAAACCATTAGCTTGGAGTGACGGCTCTGATGGGTTCTGGTTCCAGTGACAGCTGGCAAGGTGGCCTTGGAGGGTCCCTTAGTCCCTTCCAGTCCCCCATATAAACCATGGGCAGCTTAGGCCCCTGTACAATGTATGAGAAGGCGGCAAGCACCACTCAGCACACGGGGACAGTGGAAGGATGGCCGCGTCTCCGTGGTCTCGGTCCAGTTTCTGTGGCTGCAACTCCATGCCGGCAGCTAACTTATAAAGAAAGAAATGCATTTCTTACAGTTCTGTAAGTCCAAGACTCCTGGAGGGGTCGCAGCTAGTGATGTTCATCTTGCTGCTGGGGACTCTGTTGGGTCCCGATGTGGTGCACAGCGTCACCAGGAGACAGAGAGCAGCCTAGCCAGAGATGGTTGAATTTTCTATCAAAAACCAAGGCTACAATCACCCCTTAATACCATCACTAACCTGTTCCCTGCCCTGCCTGGTCCCACCTGACAGTGGGGATTGCATCTCAACAGTTTGGGCAGGGATGTTGTAACCATAGCAACCATGCTGCAACACCCTGTGGCGTGGCCCGTGCATGGCAGGCACAGAGTAAGGTTCTCTTGTGTGTGGTCAGTGGAGGAGATACTGACGTTTCAAGTGAGTTATTCCTGGGGGAAGGTGAGCAGAGCGCACTGCAGCCGGGGTGAGCAGCAGGGACGAGGCCCAGAGGCGGGAGGGAAGACAGAATCTGTCCCTTGGAACTGCAGCATCCAAGGCTCGACAGCAGGACCCCCCGGGCTTGAGCCAAGGCTGCGACGGGTAAGCTGGGGTGACACCGGTTGCGGGAAAGCATTTGCTTGCCATCCTAAATAGGACAAGCAGTTCCTGAGCGTCACCTCTGACTTCTAATCCTTTTCCGTTAGAATCATTTTGCTCTTGTAAATATTTGCTACTTTTCTTTTTTTGTTGCTGTGCAACAAAGGACACTTAGGTCACTTCCCTAGCTTGATGGATCCACGAGGTAACTGTCACCAGGCTCGTGGCGCTGCAGAAGGCTTCGGGGGCCCAAAGCAGTCCCACCCTCCCCTCCCAGGGGAGCCACTTGCCTGGGCACCTCTTCCTCCTCCTCCTCCTCCTCCTCCTCCTCCTCGGAGCTGTGACACAGCGGGCTGGGACTCTGATGATGGCCATGGATGACATAATCATCTGATTTGCATTTTCAGCCTTCAGCTAAAAGAATGCCCTGGGAGGGGAACTTTCTCCAGCCAGGACTATGAGTTGCAGTTGTTCAGTCTTTAGGACAGAGGTGACTTCTGGGGGGTGGGTCAAGTCAAGCAGCCCTGGTGACTGTGGATGACAGGGCTGAGCCCTGGTTGGTGCGTGAGCCCCCAGGGAGAGGAGAGGCTGTGTGCTGGCTCAGGAATCTGCAGAGGATGCGGGTGGGAGGGCCATGTTGAGTCTCACAGTGGGTGGCTGGACGGGGGGCAGGCCAAGCGAGGCGTGTGTGTTGACCGTCTGATAGTGGCAGGAACACGCGTGAAGCTGTGAGCATGAGGAGGTTTCCCAGGAGAAAGAACCCAGTGAAGCAAAGACAGAATCCAGGCAATCGTTGTGGGCAAAGAAAAATGTGCCCACTAAGACAAGAAAGCGGACCCTAGAGAATTCAAGAACATGGCCCCCGGGAAGCCAGGAGAGAGTGGGGACCCACGGGCTTCTAGGAAGACGTCTGGAGTCCCACCACTGGACTAGGCCTGAAAAATGCTATTGTAGTTCCAAACCTACTGCTTCCTGAATCATCCTAGAACCCGTTCCCCGGGACCCAGCAGGGGGCTGCCTGCAGCATGGCACATGGCCTCCGAGGCAGGCAGAGGAGCTCCTGGAGGCACGGCTTGGGGGCTGGGGTTTCCTGCTCCTCTCTCCACCTCGGCTCTTCCTGGAATCATCCTAGAACCCCTTCCCCGGGACCCAGCAGGGGGCTGCCTGCAGCAGGGCACATGGCCTCCAAGGCAGGCAGAGGAGCTCCTGGAGGCACGGCTTGGGGGCTGGGGTTTCCTGCTCCTCTCTCCACCTCGGCTCTTCCTGGAATCATCAGCCCTGTCTTCCTGAGTGGCCAGGGTCATTTGTTTTTTCTTTTAGAAACACTGAATAAGTAAGAAAAAAGAAAAAAAAATCCCTATGAGATCATCAGATGCAGTAATAGCAATAAATCGTTGGCCATCTGTTCTGGGCACTCCGTACGCTCTGGGTCATTCTCACAGGAGCCTTGGAAGGTAGAGAGTGGCACTTGGCAGGTGCAGCAGCTGAGGTCACAGCGCTGGTCAGGGGACTGAGACCCTCTGTCAGGCTGACTGGAGAAGGGACTCCCCCTTCCCCACCGTGCTGTCTGGAAGTGTGCAGGCTCTGCTGAAAATCGAATCCTGGTTCCTGAGTGACAGACAGTGATACCAGGGTGAGCGGTGAGCGGGTGCTGGTTCATTTCAATAAATGTGAGTTCAGTTCCCTTGGAAGTCAGACACATTTTTATATGAGAACTGGGGACACAGAGGAGCAGGCTCTTGGATAGGTCACCACTTGGGAAAAATAAAGAGGAAGAGGGGCAGGGGGGAGGGGCAAGGAGAGGGGGAGGGAGAGGGGGAGGAAGAGGGAGAGGGGGAGGGAGAGGGAGGGGGAGGGGGAGGAAGAAGGAGAGGGAAGGAGGAGGGAGAGGGGGAGGGGGAGAGGGGGAGGAGGAGGGAGAGGGAATGAGGAGGGAGAGGGGGAGGAGGGAGAGGGGGAGGAGGGGGAGGGAGAGGGAAGGAGGAGGGAGAGGGGGAGGAGGGAGAGGGGGAGGAGGAGGGAGAGGGAATGAGGAGGGAGAGGGGGAGGAGGGAGAGGGGGAGGAGGGGGAGGGAGAGGGAAGGAGGAGGGAGAGGGGGAGGAGTAGGGAGAGGGAAGGAGGAGGAGGAGGGAGAGGGGGAAGGGGAGGGGAGGGGGGAGAGAGAGAGGGAGAGGGAGAATACTCCACAACATTCTAAGGGATCGGGAATAAATAAAGTGGGTGGACTGGAAGTGACCCTGGAAGGGACTGCTGACCCCGGGCTGTCTGAGGTCTCCAGGAGCCCACGCTCCAGGCACTGACCTAGAACCTCCAGCCAGACGCAGCTTCTTCCAAATGCAGGTGTGGTCTTGCTCAGGCTCTCCAGTGCCATGTTCTAAGCTCCAGCGCCAGCACCAGTGTGTTTCCTGGTGGCCAACGAGGACCTGGCGTTCTCTCACAGGTCATATCGGCCACAGCACTAAGAGGCTTTCACTCCTAAGACAAGGCACACAGACGCTGCGGCCATCAAACAGAACCGAGATGGTGAGAGAGAAGCCGAGCCTGTGATGTGAGCAGTGTGTGTGGGTGGGGGGGGGGGTGTGGGTGGGGGGTGTGTGTATGTGTTCTCACAGTACTGAGTCCCCAGCTCCTTGACACATCTCAAAAGTCACCAGAAAGCTAAGGCACTGCCCGGGAGCAGGCACAGCTGTTTTACCTTGACAATTGAGCGTGAGGCTAAATAAGACAATCACAATACAGTGCCCCCTCCCCCCCCCCACCAGGAAGAGGTGGGGCCCTGGGGGAGAATCCTGGTGAAGAAGGTGCCCATCCCTGGGCCAGAGCTGGCGTGGATGCACTGTCAAAGCAAGGAAGACACAGTTGGGCCCAAAGTTCACGGGGCAGGTACGGTGCACAAGCAAGGATTTCAGACCTGGATCCCGTCTGCAGAACTCCGTGTTCTTCCTCCTCAATGTCTCAGACAGGGGGGGCGGGGGGGGGGCAAGGGCAGAAGGGAGGAAGGAAAGACTGCCAGCGGACAGGAAGGGCTGGATTGGCTTGGGAGCCATTCTGCTTTTGGTGCAGATGAGCTCTGGGGAGTGGATGAGCACTGGGGGAGGTAGTGGCTTGGGAGAAAGCTTGGTGGGCTTGCTGATGAGGAACTCAGAAGCCACCTGCCCTGGGCTGTTGTGGGAGGTTCAGGCTGGGGCCTCTTTGGTGGAGGAATCTCCTGGGGCACTCAAGTCTCTATTGTTTTGGGACTGGCGATTTCCTGGAAGGAGGGTGGGAGCCTCTGGCCCAGCTGCCCAGGGGCTGGGGCTCGCTGGATGGAGCTGGGGGCCACCAGCCAGCCCAGGCAGGGGTCGAGGGCACTCCAAAGCTGAGGACCCCTTCCTGATGCAGAACCCCTATGAGATCAGGGTTACTGAACTCATCTTTCTATCATCAGCTGATTGCCCACAGGACACATCCATGTTACTGCGTTGAGAGAAGGACTCCACTCCTGCCCCGGCCAGCACATCTGACCATCACCAGGAAAAAGGCAAATAATCAATTGTCGAAAGTTTCAAATCAAAGAACCAGATCGAGAAGTCAGGAACATTCTGTAGAAGCAAGAAAATAATACGCACAGAAGTTGACGAACTAGAAGGAAAGCACCCTAGAGAGGACGAATAGGAGAGAAGTTGTCTCGGAAAGACTTATAAAAATGATGCACTCCAGCAGGGCTGATGGGGAGATCAGTGCGCAGCTCTTGCTGCTGCTCGGTCCAAATGGCATCCAGATGTTGGGCTTAATTAGTCAAAACAAGTCAGCAATCCCTGGAAGGCATTCCGATTGGAACCTGCTGGCTTGTTCATGTACACTTTAGACTCCTGTTCTTAGGGGTCTTCTCCCCCTGCCAGAGCGGGGGAGGGTGTGTGTGTGGAGGTCTCCAGCCCCCAAACACAGGTGTGGAGGAGGAAGAAGAGGAAGGGCTCCAGGTTGGATGCAGAGGTCTCGAACAGCTTGGAAGAGAGGGACCCAACCCCGCATCCTTGAGTGACCATAGGTCAGCGGAGACCAGACGAGATTCCAACACCACTCGGGCCAAGAACATGACTCAATCCCACATTGGGACACACACGCATGGCTGTTGAGTGGGGGACTCGCTGAAACTTACCTAGCAGAGAGATGGGAAATGAGGATCAGGTTCAGAACTGGCGCCCAGCTGAAGTCCTTGGCCCCAACTGCTGAGCTGTTGCTGCAGAACTGCAAAGCTCCGTTTGAGAAATGGATAGCTTGAGTTAGGGACAGCACGTGCAAGCTTCCCTAAGCACTAATATATTGGCATGTTGTGAGCCTCTGTGCTAGGGCCGGTGCTGCAGTATAGTGGGTAAAGCTGCCACCTGCAGTGCCAGCATCCCATAGGGGTGCCAGTTCAAGTCCTGGCTGCTCCACTTCTGATCCAGTCTCTGGATAGCACAGGGAGAGTGTTTATTTCTCTTCCACTTATTCTCTTATTTTTGTTTTTAATTGTTAAGGAATATATAAGATTGGTTTATTTATTTGAAAGGCAGGGTGACACGCCCAGAGAGAGGGACACACACATAGAATCTTCCATCTGCTTGTTCATTCTCCATGTCACCACAGCTGCGGGGTGCAGAGGCCCAAACACTTGAGCCATCCTCTGCTGCTTTCCCAGGCCATAGCAGAGAGCTGGATCGGAAGTGGAGCAGCCAGGACTGGAACTGGTGCTCATATGGGATGCCGGCGCTGCAGGTGGTTGGCTTAACTCGCTGCCCCACAGCAGCAGCCCCGTTTGCTCAGAAATTTGAATTGTGGTAAAACACGCATAACATAACAGTCGTCATTTTTACCATGGTTAGTTGTACTGTCCAGTAGTAAGTACTTTCACATTGTTGGATTTTCCAAAACTCTTTCCCTCTTGCAAAACTGAATCTTTATATTCATTAAACAACTCCCCGTGTCTCCTCCTGCCAGCCCTTGGCACCCACCATTCTAGTCTCTGTCTTCAGGAATGACCTCACTAGGTGCTCATACAAGTGGAGCCTTGCAGTGTTTGTTTTCTTAGCGACTGGTTTATTTCAGGGAGCACAATGTCCTTGCGTGATTCCCAACACCAAACTGGCCCTTGCGATGTCGATGATGAGAACAGAACACTGTGTGGGTGCCGTTGTGAGAGTGCTATTTTCTGCTGAGCAGAGCGGGTCCAGTCCACCATCACCTTTGTCTCCTGGGTTGTATTCAGTCTCACCTACATCTCAGGAATACTCTTGGTCTCTGAGGGTTCTGCAGATTCCATGGTGGAGAAGCACAAGTTGTGCAAGACTCCAAATATTGTGCAACCTGGCAGAGACTTGGAGACAGGGCCGTCCTGGGCTCCTTGGGCCTGGTACATTGGACGCTAAGTCTGCAGGGGATTTTATTTGTTCAGACACTCGTAAGCTTGGGATTCCAACCTATGAGTCTACACAACCCTCAGTTTTATTGTGGATTGCATCACTGTTGTGCGTGTGTGAAAGCGTGTTGTTCCCAAGAGCAAATTGTTGAATTGTGTATATACCAGGTAGTTGGATATCATAACTGAAAACGCATTTATAGCTCTGTAAAATCACGATCCAAACTCTAATGGTACCCAAGTCTAGGAGATAGAAGGATTATGCTACTTCTATGAATAACTCTGTTTTAAAAAGGAAAAGTCTTTACAAAGCACTTATCTTGAGCCCAGGGTGCATTTATCTTTGGAGCTGTTCATCTACCCATTCCAATCAGCCAACAAATACAGTATGCCAAGGACATTGTGATGTAGCAGAAGCTAGAGAAAAATCTTTGCCTTGGCAAAATTGGCATTTAGAGAGAGAGAGAGAGAGAGAGAGAGAGAGAGAGAGATGGGGAAGGTAATAGTAGTGATACTTTCTGAGAGTGTTCACGCTGTTAGGACAACGACACAGCTTCCCAGTGGTGGGAGGTTGGGTATGGTGAGGTGTCCTTTGGAAGGCAGAAGATGGAGAGTTGGAGGAAGAACAGTTCAGAGAGGTCAACGGCAAGTCTCTAAGGCAACAGTTGCCAAGGTGGCCATGGTCCCAGCAAATAGGAAAAGGAGCCAGGTACCGAGGAATGGATCCCTGAGGCACATGGGGCTTGGCTGGGTTGGTGAGAAGGTAGCTGATAGCTACCCAGCACAGAGCTCTGGGTGCTTCTGCGTCCAAACTGGAGTCTTGTTGTTGATGGTGCCCCCAGGCTGTCCCTAAGTGTGCAGGCCCTGGGCGTGCTGTGAGGTCCTGTTGCTTAATGCTTTCCTGTACTCTCATAGGTACCAGCAAGCAAAGTGCACCAGGACACCGGCTGTCCTAGGAGGCATAATAATTTCATTGAGCAGAAGGAAGTCATCTCAAAATCTCGAAGGAGGGGCTGGGTGTCGAGCTAGGAACGCTGGGCCATGAGTTTGGATCCTGCCTCTGGCTTGGAAATCGCCCGTACACGTAGGGGAGCCTGTCTCTCATTTATAAAATGGGGATGAACATGGTATCTACCTCACAGGGTGATGGTGAGTTTTACATGAGCCAGTGTACCCACCGTGCCTGATTACCCAACACCATAACCTCATGGGTGGCTCAGACTGACGGGTGACACTGCGGAAGCTTCTGGAATGCTCGTGAAGCAACTTGCCTGCTTCACGGTGCTCTGGTCGAGTTTGTTAGAACTCAATGGTTCCCGGAAACTTAAAGTCCAGGGGTTATATCGGGGCCTCTGGAAACCCAGACTGGGGCCAGGCACCGGCAGCCATGGAGCCCACAGGGTACGAACGGCCATGACCTTGAGTTACACTTCTGTGGTGGTTCCGTTTCTCAGACGTGCATTCCCTGTGGCTCCCACGTGGCCCTAATATTTCTGATCCCTGCTGCACTTGGGGGCGTCAAACAAGCCTCTGCTCAGAGAGACAGGGAATGGAGTGATGGCTGTCTCTGGTGTGTTGAGAAAGATGGAGGCCATGGGAATGACCATGGATTGGGACCACAGACTGGGGGCTTGAGAGCCAGTTGTCACAGGTGATGCCAAGGTTGCATTCCTTTTTTTTTTTAAAAATACATTTTTAAAAAGATTTACTTTATTTATTTGAAAGACAGAGTTACAGAGAGAGAGGTCTTCCATTCGCTGGTTCACTCCCCAATTGGCCCCAACAGTCAGAGCTGCACTGATCCGAAGCCAGGAGCTTCTTCCAGGTCTCCCATGCGGGTGCAGGGCCCAAGGACTTGGGCCATCTTCCACTGCTCTCCCAGGCCACAGCAGAGAGCTGGGTCGGAAGAGGAGCAGCCGGGACTTGAAACAGCGTCCACATGCGAAGCTTGCGGTGCCATTGGCAAGGACGAAGTTGCTGGGGGGACGCTTGTGAAGCGGTGCGCATGCGCAGGAGTTAGGGCTTTGCCCGCCATCCTGCCTCAACGTAAGAGACGGCTTCCGCTAGGGGCGTGGTCGGGCAGTTCCCGCGAGATCTCCACTGCATGGAGACTTCGTCTCAGATTCATTAGCGCTGACCTCACCAGTCCCCAGGACGGGTGGGGACATCCGGGTCTCTGCCTCTGACCCTGGGGTCTTAACTCCCTGATGGTGGCTCAGTATGCTCTGCTGTAGTCTCCCCAACGACCACCGCCCTTGGCATCCTGCGCCGGCCTGGCCTGCCCCCGGTGTTGGGTTGGGGTCCCCTGATGTCCCCTCTCATTGGCGAAGCCTGGTGCTGAGGCCGCCTTCAGCCCGGTGGCTTTGGGCTCACTTGGTTAATCAAAAAGTCAACGAAGCAGAAAACCACAAAAATAATCTTTGGGTATTGTAAATATTTTATGTTAGTTTTTAAAAATAATGCACACGAACATTTGTTCCCTAATCTTCTGACACAGAGCCAAAACCCTTTCTAACCGCGGGCCCTGGTAGGGGTCCCACGGTGTCTGGCTTGCATAAATCCTGTCTACCCTGTATCCCTACAGAGGCCATTGTTGGCTTCTTTAAAAAGGACTCAAGAGATTTAGAACTGTCCCGGACCACGCCGTGTAGAATCCTCATAGTTTTTTATTCCTTTGTTTTTCTGATAGTTTATGGCTGCTCAGAAACACTTAATTCTACAGTATAATTTTTTTAGTGGCTCACCGTCACCAAGTCTTTTTAAAAACTGGCCATGTTCTTTGCTATTTATTTATTTATTGAAAAGGTGGACAGACAGAGATGGAGAGAGGGAGAGAGGGAGAGATGGAGAGAGGGAGAGAGGGAGAGAGGGAGAGAGGGAGAGAGGGAGAGAGGGGGAGAGGGAGAGAGGGAGAGAGAGAGAGGTTTCATCCCTTGGTTCACATCCCAAAAATAGCCACAGTGCCGGGACTGAGCCAGGTGGGAGCCAGGAGCCTGGAACCCCATCTTGGTCTCCCATGTTGGTGTCAGGGGCCCAACCACACGGGCTGTCTGCGGCTGCTTTCCCATTAGTGTGGAACTGGATCGGAAGTGGAGCAGCTGGAGCTAGAGCTAGAACCGGTGCCCATGTGGAATGCCGGAGCCGCAGGCAGTGGTTTAGCCTGCTGTGCCACAAATGCCAGCTCTCGCCATGTTATTTACAGTAGCACAATGCTTCCTCTTGTACCCGCATTTCATTATTTTCATTACATTTGAACAATTACTTAAATCGCTCTGCTAGCAAATAAGGCTGTTATAAACAGATTTTGGGATAATGTAAAAACTGACTCTTGGCCAGCATGCAACTCACATTAGGGGCAGGAGATGCTACAGCTTGGATCTAAGTCTAGGTGGCCCCTCAGAGGCCCCAGTGTTAAGACTTGGTCCCTGAAGTCTGAGTTAATGGGTATGCATTCAGGGTGAGGACTTGACCTGATCAGGGTGACTAGGAGGTGGACAAATCAGGGAGTCTTTGGGTCTGTAGGGCACGGGGCAGTGCCCTCATAAAGTTCTCAGGAGAAGCTTGGCTCTGAGTCAAGTTGGGCCTTGAGGGTGTCTCTGCTCCCTGGTTCACGTGTAATCATGGCTCTGCACAGTCTGCACAGGTGGGCCTAACCCGCAGGCCCACCTGACCTTGGACTGTGAACCTTCAAAACCGTGCAGCAAAACAAACTTCCTTCCTTCCTAAGTAGCTTCTCTCAGGCATTTGTAACAGCCATAGAAATCTGACAACCCAGAAAATCAGCTCTGAGGAGTGGGGTTGTTGCTGTAACTGAGTCTGAAGCTGGAGGGGCATCTTGGGCTTACTGGGAAAGGCTGGAAAAGTCTGAGGGAGCAGGTGGCAGATGCTGTAAACCGAGCACGGAGGGCAAATCTGGTGGGGAATTAGAAGACCAGGTGTTGTGGCGCAGTGAGTGAAGCCGCCACCCATGACACTGGCGTCCTACGTCAGAGCACTGGTTCCAGTCCTGCCTGCTCTGTTTCCAATCCAACTCCTTTCTAATGCACCTGGGAAGAAAGCAGAAGCTGGCCCAAGGACTTGCCTCTGCCACCCCCATGGGATACCCAGACGGAGTTTCTGGCTCCTGGCTTTGGTCTACCTTTGGAGAATATAGCCATTTGGGGATTGAATCAGTGGATGCCTAGTGAACCGGCTAATGGAAGATCTCGCCCACTCTAGCACTCTCTCTCTCTCTTTCTCTCCCTTTCTCTCTCCCTCTCTCTCTCTCTGTCACTCTGCCTTTGAAATAAAATCTTTATCAAAAGAAAGAAAAGCAGAATGCGCCATGGCTTACTTGGTTAATCCTCCACCTGCGGTGCCGGCATCCCATATGGGCACCGGGTTCTAGTCCCAGTTGCTCCTCTTCCAGTCCAGCTCTCTGCTGTGGCCCGGGAGTGCAGTGGAGGATGGCCCAAGTCCTTGGGCCCTGCACCCACATGGGAGACCAGGAGGAAGCACCTGGCTCCTGGCTTCGGATCGGTGCAGTGCACCAGCCGTGGCAGCCATTTGGAGAGTGAACCAATGGAAGGAAGACCTTTCTCTCTGTCTCTCTCTCTCGCTGTCAAATAAAAAGAAAAGCAGAATGCTGATAAAAATATGGAAGTAAAGACCATGTGGATGCATTTCAGATGGAAGTGAGGATCCCACAGGGGACTGGACTGCAGGTCCCCCTTGTTGCATGGTGGCCAATGGCCTGGTTGTGCTGTAACCCCATCTTGGGACTTTACACAAGGCTGAACTTTCGAAGCAGCATGCAGGCTGCGGCTCGCGTGCTATTGTCTGGTGTCAGTTTCACAGTGAGAAGCAAGAGCCAAAAGGAGCAACGTGGAAAAATTTTGGAACATTTTGCACAGAGAGAGAAGGAAGAAAAAGTTCAGGACAGGAAAGAGAAGTGCAGAACCTTACTAAAGAGATGAAGGCGGGTCAAAGAGGGCCTGGAGATAACAGGCAGGAGAGTGGAGAAGGAGCCCTACAGGCTGGCGGCAGATCGTGGTGTCCCCACGTGGTGCTGGCTCGCAGGGGAGAATACAAGAGTGATGGGGTCATGGCAGCTTCCAGAAAGATTCCAAAGGAACACCTGGGAAGCCAGGCAGAGTTGTGCTGTAGAGTACAGCCCCCAAGGGGACAATTCCTACTGTAGCTGAGTGGGTAAAGCCACAGTGGAGACCCCAGAAAGGTAGAGATGCCAGCCACGTGAGACAGCCACCAAGAAAAGCATGGGCTGTGACCAGCAGAGCTGCAGGGGTGGGGCTGCCCCACTGCCCACCTCAGTGTGCCCAGAGTGCTGGAGGTGCAGATTTGGGATTTAAGGCTTGCCCTGCTAGGTTTTGGGTCTTGCTTTGGTTTGATGGAGTTTATCTGTTTCCTTGTCGCCCCCTCTTTGTAGAATGTGCCTACCCTGCCAATGTGCCTTGGAAGCTTGTGTTTTCTGTGTTAGTAGGCTTGCAGCTGGAGCTTGCCTTTAAGTCTCAGATGAGACTTTGGACTTCTGAAGCGATGTGGATTTGAGTTCAGACATTGGCTCATTGGGAACAGCAGGAACGCATGTTACACTGTGAGATAGGCCTGAAGCTTCCAGGAGTGGAGATATTCCCCCCAAAGATCCATGTGTTGGAAGCTTGGTTTCTCAAGTCTTACATTAATGGGGAATGGACTAAGGGTAGAGACTTGATCCAACTATGGTGTCTAGGAGGTGGGCTAGTTGGAGGTCTTTGAGAGCTGGCCTTTGGACTACAGTCCTAGTGAGGAGGAGAGGCTATATACTTGATCTTAGCCAAAATGTCAAGAAGCGATAGCCTTGATTACAAAAGGGAAGTTGGGCCAGCTGCTCTCTCTGTCTCTCTCTGCTTCCTGGCCCCCCGAGGGGCCCTTCCTCCACCTACACCCCAGCAGTACCATCCTCTGGCCTCATCAGATTAGCCCAACAAGTGGGGCCTACCTAATCTTGATCTGTGAACCTCCAAAACGGAGCCAAAACAGACCTGTTGCTTCCTAAGAAGCCTGTGTTCGATATTTCATTAACAGTGACTCAAAACTCATCCATACAAATAGCAGAGGCACAGCCCAGGGAGCAGTGGCTGTCTGTGCACCCTCTGTGTTCTGTCTGCAATGGGAGTGGGGGGAGTGCAGGAATTCAGAACACCAGCTGAGGGGCCATTGGTCAAGGAAGCTTCCGTGGGCATGCTCACCCTTTCCTGAGAATGCACTGCACACCAGTTTACCCTTCTGGCTTCTCAGGCTCATTCCCCACCTTCCAGAACACCCCTGTTAACCCTTTCCTGTCCCACTGCTGCCAGGACTAACCCCACCCTACCCCAATGCCTTAGTCATCCCTAGAAGTTTCCATTGACTTAGAACTCAAAACCCCATATTGGAATGATTCCTCCTTCTCCAACAGGTGCTGAGCCTTGTTTACCACTGTTTATCAGATCCAGCTCAGCGTCTGTGTCTTAGCCAACATAAAAGTTTACTGAAAGAACAGAAAATCTAAGATGGTTCAGTTTAGCTCAGCTCTGAAAAAAAAAAAAAAGACCCAGACTAAGCTTTCAAGCCAAGCCTTGTCGTTTTTAAAACTGACACCTCCATGTTAACCTACCTCACCCCCAAAAACCATAGCCCCTATGATCACCACCATCAGTGCTGCTTGACACGTTTTGAATATAAAGATTTATTTATTTATTTTTTGAAGGTTAGCGTTAGAGCGAGAGTGAGAGCAAGAGCAAGAGCGAGAGAGAGAGAGAGATCTCCCACCCACTGGTTCACTCCCTAATGGCTGCAACCACCAGGGCTCAGTCAGGTAGAAGCCAGGACCCTGGCTCCATCCGGGTCTCCCATGTGGGTGGCAGGGACCCAAGCACTTGAGCCATCTGCTGCTGCTTTTTCCAGTCCAATAGCAAGGAGCTGATATGAAGTACGGCAACTGGGACTCCAAACCAGTGTCCATATGGGATGCTGGCGTTGTAGGTGGAGGCTTTTCCTGCCGCACCACTTTCATTCGGATCCAGAATGGTTCCAGGGCCAGGGCTTTTGTGAACTCCTGACTTCATGTCCTGTTAATGACCTTGCCAATCCCGCCCCTGTGGCCTCGTGTTGGAACCTGAGATCCCTGGGTGTCTGGATGGAATCCCTCCTACTGCTCTTCCTCTCTGGTGTGTGTTAGGCAAGATGGGTTGGTTGGGGAGGGTCTGGGGGAGGATGCTCCCCACCTCCGCAAAGTGGGGCTTCAGTGAGGTCACTCACACAGATGTCCTCAGGCAAGATGTCTTTCCAAAGAGGACTTCCTTAATTTCCCAGGCTTGCCCTTTTTGGAGGCTTTCCACCAAAGGCCTCTCACTTGTGTCTACCAGAAAGGTTGCCACAAGGCCTATTTGTCTCCTGTGCTGTGGGTCCAGAGTTCTCACAGTGGAGTTTCGAGGCCCTCCCTGTGATCAGTAGACAGGATAAGTAGTATTCGCTGTGAATGATGGATCGAGGGACCATAGGGAAGATATAGTCCAAGTAACACAGCGGAATGCCACATTTCTTCTGTACCCCTCTCCCAGGTGTTGAAATGGGACAAATGGCCACGTGATACCCCTCAAAACCCCACAGGCAATCATCCTTCTAATCAGCCACCCTTCCTGTGTGTTAGTGGCTTCTCTCTATCACCACACAGCAGCAGGAGACTCTAGGGCAAGTCATTGCTTATTTCTGAAATTGGTTACTTTTGTGCAGTATGTGAGCCCCCAGGGCTCCCGTTAATGGTTGTCTTGTAATGTGATCAGGTCAGACCAGCTGGGAGATATTTTAAGTTTTTAATTGGTAGTGGTTATGTAAATAACTCTCTGTTGATGCACTTGAGCCAAGACTCTTGTTCTCGTTTGCATTCTGTTTATGCTTCACATCAACCCAGGAACACAAACCTGAGACGTCTTCCCCACCCTGGAGCAAGGGAGAAAGGACGCATCTCCTCCGGGAAGGAATCCAGCCTGGCTATCTCTTGGGAAGGGAAATGGCCGTCTGATCTTGCAGAGTCCAATGTGAAACTCAATAATCCCAAACAAAACCTGGTGCACGCACACACATCCACAGCCCGGGCCTCCCCCAACATGACAACAGTCACGCTTCAGGAAGCAGGCGTGGAAGATTCCCACCCTTAACCAAGACAGGCGCCTGACAACTCAATCATTGTCTCCTCTGCTGTGCTCCCGAGACAGAGCTGTGAGAAGAGCTGGCATTGGCTCACTTGGCATCCCCGACCCCACCCAGCACCATGGCCACAGGCACATGGCAAGTGTAGAGAGAACTGGGACTTCCACCTTGGGCAGTGGAGAGTGTGGGCAACACAGGATCTGGATGAGGGGACAGGAAGCACCCACTAGGGCGCTTCCTGCAGGCACTCTCTGTGCTAGCTCCATCAGTGAGCATCATGAGAGAGCCTAAAGTTAAAGGCACTGGTAATTTTAGGGTCATGAGCTAGAATCCAAGACACTAGTTCAAAAAGATCATGATAAAGGGGAATTAAAAGTTTAGGGACCGCCATGGTGTCACAGTGGGTTAAGCTGCCACCTGCAATGCCAGCATCCCATATGAGCACTGGTTGGAGTCCTGGCTGCTCCACTTCCCAACCAGCTCCCTGCTGTGGCCTGGAAAAGAAGCAGAAGATGGCTCAAGTGCTTAGGCTCCTGCCACCCACATAGGAGACCTAGATGAAGCTCCTGGCTCCTGGCTTCTGTGTGGTCTAGCTCACGCCATTGCGGCTATCTGCAGAATAAACCAGGAGATGGAAGATCTCTCTCTCTCTCTCTCCCTCTCTCTCCCTCTCTCCTTCTCTCTCTGTCTTCCTCTCTATAACTCTGCCTTTCAAATAAAAAGTAAATAAATAAACCTTTTTAGAAAAAAGGTTTGTTTTGCTACATGACACTTTGAAATACATGCATTGAAAGGTGTTCAAAAAGTTCATGAAAACGCATATTACTGCACAGATTTCAAAAATGCACAAAAACAAGCCATGTAATTCCATTTTTAATGAAATATTTACTTTTAGAAAAAGATTCATCTGAAAGTCAGAGCTACACAAGGCAGAGGCAGAGAGAGAGAAGTCTTCCATCTGCTGATTTATTCCCAAGTGGCCGCAATAGCTAGGGCTAAGCCAGGGCCAGGAGCTTTATCCAGGTCTCCCAGGTAGGTGCAGGGGCCCAAGCACTTGGGCCATCTTCCATTGCTGTTTCCAGGCTGTTAGCAGCTAGTTGGATCGGTAGTGGAGGAGCCAGGACTCTGGCCGGCACCCATGTGGGATGCTGGTGCTGCAGGCAGCGGCTTAGCCTGCTACACCACCGCGGCGCCGGCCCCAGTCTTATTTCTCAATTGTTTGTAGCAGTGCAGTGAATGACCATTCCCTCTCCCCTGCTCTCTTTCCCTCCCCCACTCTGAAGGGGTGTCCACCCTGGAGAAGTCTGATCCGGATTTCACTGGTCCGCTGGGCAGAGGCTCTCCCCTCTCTGCGTGCACAGGGACAGGACCAAGCCCGCTTCCTTGCATGAGGGTGTCCCTGGGCCTCCGGCAAGCCTCCCGCCCCTCATCCTCCCAGCTGTCCTGTCCCTCTTCAAGGCTTCTTGCACACCAGCTCCAGCCGTGCCTGTCCCCACCCCCACCCTTTCCCCAGGGCTGCCCCCGTTGAAATGCAGGTCCCTTGGGGCCTGTGCAGTGACGCAGTGGGTTAAAGCCCTGGCCTGAAGTGATGGCATCCCATATGGGCACCGGTTCTAGTCCTGGCTGCTCCACTTCTGATCCAGCTCTCTGCTGTGGCCTGGGAAAGCAGTGAAAGATGGCCCAAGTCCTTGGGCCCCTGCACCCATGTGGGAGACCCAGAAGAAGCTCCTGGCTCCTGGCTTTGGATCGGCGCAGCTCTGGCTGTTGCGGCCAATTGGGGAGTGAACCAGTGGATGAAAGACCTCTCTCTCTCTTTCTCTCTCTCTGCCTCTCTGTAGCTCTCTTTCTAATAAATAAAAATAAATCTTAAAAAAAAAAATAAATGCAGGTCCCAGCACTCAGCTTGCACTTGAAATCATCACAGTGTGCACCAGTCTTCTTGGGCATCCACTCCACACCTGGGGGCCCTGGGAAGGCCATGGGTCCCTGGATGTGGGTGCCGAGACCCCAGGAGGGGACAGAGGGAAAGAGGAGGAGCCTCTTTGGGCTTCAACCAACCATCTGTTTCCTCCCCTCTCCCCTTTCTTTCTTTTAAATTATTTATCAGGGTCAGCATTGTGGTGCAATGGGTTGGGCTGCCCATGACTCTGGCATCCCATATGAACTCTATATGGAGTCCTGGCTGCTCCACTTCCTTCCAGCTCTCTGCTAATGCACCTGGGAAATCAGTGGTAGACGGCCCAGGTGCTTGGGCCCCTGCACCCAACTAGGAGTCCCAGATGGAGTTCCAGGCTCCTGGCTTCAGCCTGGCCCAACCCCAGCTGTTGTGGCCATTTGGGGAGTGAACCAGAGAATGGAAGATGTCTCTCTCTCCTCTCTCTCTCTCTCTGTTATCTCTGCATCTTTTGGTATCTCTGCCTTTCAAGTAAACAAAACAAATCTATAAAAATATGTTTATGTATTTCAATATTTAAATAAATATTTGAAACTTGAACTTGAACCTGCTGCCTCCCAGGGCACACATTGGATTGGAAGCAGAGGAGCTGGAACATGAATCAGGTACTCTGACATTACATATGAAAATCCCTAACACTGTCTTATTTTTTGTTGAAAGGCAGAGTAATAGAGTGGGGGGCGGGGAGAGAGAGGGAAAGGTCTTCCATCCGCTGCTTCAGTCCACAAACAACCACAAGAGCCAGGGCTGGGCCAGGCAGAAGCCAGGAGCCAGAAGCTCCCTGCTGGTCTCCCACATGGATGGCAGGGGCCCAGGCACTTGGGCCAGCATCTGCTGCTTTCCCAGTGCATTAGCAGGGAGCTGGATCGGGGAAGCTGAGCAGCCGGGACTGGAACTGGTGCTCCCACAGGGGATGCCGGTGTTGGTGCCGCTGGGCACCCCAAAGCAGCATCTTAACGCGGTGTCAAACACCCACCCCACGTCTCCGCTGTGCAGTCTGCTGTTCCTGTTAGCGCCCCGGTTGCCAGTTCTCAGCCAGCCGTGCCTGCCAGTCACTGCTGCAGACGCGCACTTACCCCCTCCCAATTGTTTCCCAGGAGCCTCAGGGTAGGAAAGAGCAGACCAGACCGGGAGCCCACCTTCCAGCAAGACCGCACGTTCCAGGCGGAGGAGCAGGGTGATCCCCACCTGCGCCAGGTGGGCAGGAGGCAACTCAAGTCCACACGCGGAGTCGTCACCGCGCCTGGAGTCGCCGTCGCTGGATTTTGCTGCATCCGCCGAGCACGCTGCAGGCTCCCTCACCTGGGAGTGCTCAGGCTCCCTCAATAGCTTGCAGCTGAGCCCCAGGGGCCGGCAGTGACTCAAAAGCACCTCTCTGTCTCCACTCACCTGCCTGCAGGCTGGGGCATGCGCAGAGCAAGCGCTGTGGCTCTGGGCGCTGCAGCCAGGGGCTTCCTCCCCGGCCCTCGCCGGAGCCCAGGCCCTGGGCCAGCCCGGCTTCTTTTCCCAGAGCAGACGCCTGATCTGCCTAGGCTGACACCTGCCCAGGCCTCCGGTCCTCGCTCCGCCTCAAGGAACGCGGACTCTGGCTTATTTCCCCGCATGGGGGCTGCTGCCAGGGGGCATCGGGCCTTGTGCACCAGGAAGCCGAGGCAGAGGGAAGGGAAGCAAGGGAGCCAGGAGCACCGCCGCCAGCAGTGAGGGCTGCGCGTGTGAACCCAGAGACTGCGCTTGGCTCCGTCAGGTTAGGCGGTGGCTGCGGGTTGCTTGACTTCCAGCTACATGGTTTTGGGAGGTGTGCATTTTTTTTTTTTTTCTTCTCCCACTGAGCACATCTTCGTCAGAGTTCTGAGAGGGAAGTAGCTGAGCCAGCGGGTTCTGTCCCCGTCTGAGCGCAGGTCCACAGGACGGGGTGGGGGCGGGGCGGGGCGCAGGAACCCCCTTTGAGCAGCCTGTGTGTCTGCCTGGCCCAGGTGCAAACTGAACAAGGTTCTTTAAAAAAAAATTATTTGAAAGTCTGAGTTACAGAAAGAGAGAGAGATCTTCCATCCTCTGGGTCACTTGTCACTCTCCAAACGGCCGCAATGGCCGGGGCTGGGCCAGGCTGAAGCCAGGAGCTTCATTTGGGTCTCCCACGTGGGTAGCAGGGGCTCAAGCACTTGAGCCATCTTTTGCTGCTTTCCCAGGTGTCTCGGAAGGGAGCTGGATGAGAAGTAGAGCAGCTAGGACACGAACCAGCGTCCATATGGGTTGCAGGCATCTCAGGCAACGGCTTTACCCACTGCGCCACAGAGCCAGTCCTAAAGCAGGTTCTCCTTTGACATTTCTCTCTGGGCTCGGAAGCCCAGACCAGGACTCCACCACCCACCCTGAGCCTCACAGCTTGGGCTGAGCCCAAGGAGCCACGTGTGCACAGGAGTCCCCATGGTGTGTGGATGTGGGGGTGCGAGCTTTGTTCCACCTGCTGCTGCCAGTCACCAAGCCTGCTCAGGCTCCGAAGCTGGGAGGTAGCCAGGGATGCTTTATGGGGAAGGCACTGTGCTGCCCGCAGGCCGACCTTGGGCTGGTACCTTGCACCAGGGAGGGGTTTGCATGGTGACAGCCAGCAAGCTGAAGGCAGGCTGGATGTAGCAGAGGCTTGTGCTGGAAGGCGTGGGCACAGACCCTGCAGGGCAGAAGAGGTTCATGGGGTGGGGGTGGGGTTGGAGTCTCCCAAGGTATGTTAGTGAGAAGGGGGACTCCCCCTCACCCTGGCTCTGGAGAGACACCAAGCTGGTCTCAGAATAATCCAAGGCGGAGGTGAGGGAAGTAGGGTTTGGTGGGCTGATGGCTCAGGGCTGGGTCCTTCTCATTGGCCTTTGTCCATTGGAGTGCCTCTCTGGGTGGTGGAGGCTGAGCCCCATCCTGCCACATGATGGGGTGACCGAGCCCAGGGGAGCCTGCATCTCCTCACTCCCACGATAGGGTGCCCTTATGGCCCGCTCTGTGGGGGATGCCCACGTCCCTCCCAGTGCCCCACTTGTGCCCTGGGAGTTGGTGAGGAATGGGACAGGTGGGGAAAGGCTTTCTGAGCTGTCCGTGGAGCCCCTGAGGGCTGGGGAGGGCAAGAGCTCGGGCCGTGGTGGGGTCACACGGCCGTACAGTCCCGGAGCCTGGGCAAAGCTGCCGATGGGAATGACGGAACTCAAGTCAGACAGTCAGACTAAATCCAGAAACATTCCGTGTGCAGTGCCAACTGTCCACAGCCAGCGGGGCAGGCACGGGGTCTGGACTGTGTCACCCTGGGCCTCCCCCGTCCCCGGCCACTGACTGCCCCTCCAAGCTCAAGGTGAACCGACCAAAAATAATACTAGTGGAGACCCTGGCTTTGTCTCCCCTGGAAGTGGTAACTTTGTATCTGCTGTGGCTCAGGCAGAAGCCTCTGCTGGCAATGTTTAGCAAGAGGACAGGTCATGGTGACCCCCTCCCCAGCCCCACCTCTGTCTGTCCCAGTAGGCAGCCCGGAGGGGAGCCCTGAAGCCCGGTCCTGCCCATCCCCCTTTGCCGCCATCCAGGCACAAGACAGCGTCTGGGCATGTGGCCCCCGTGCGCCCCTGGGACTCCCGTCCTGGCTGCAGACCACTGCGTGGGTGCAGTGTGTAAGGGAGGGAGGATGCAGAGGGGCCATGATTTGTCATCCAGGGCTGGCTTCCCCCAGCTTGGGAGCAAAACAACCCACTGTGGAATGGCTGCCATCATGCCCAGGGCCGGGAGCCCCAGAGGCTCCCTCCCTGGGGCCAAGCCTGGCGCGGTGTGTGTGCCAGTTCCAGCTCAGGCCCGCGCTCCAAGGCACAAGCAGCGCCAGAGCCTGCAGGAGAAGAGCCGGGAGTCCAGAGCAGGGCTTTCGGGGTGGGCGCTTGGTTCTCAGAAGGGGACAAATCATGAATGAATCCGGGACCGTGGAGGCGATGCTGGGGAAAACTTGGGATGAAGTGGGAAGCAGACGGGCCCTGGGGGCAATGGAACTGGCTGCTCAGCCACATGGCTTGTCACCCTGTGCAGGAGGGAAGGAATCCAGGGAAGAAAGCTCCGTGCTAGGGTTCTTCTGTTCTGTCTGTCCATGGTGATTAACAGCCCTCTTAGGGAAAGCGGGCTGCGTGCCGGTCATTTATTGCAGCGTGCCCGACGGCCTGAACACAGAGCATCTCCCAGCGGCACATGTGCAGAGGTTTTGGGTCCTGGCTGACTGCTGACAGGAAACCTCGTTACCACCCATGTGGCAAGGCTGCTTGCTGAGTGTCCTCCGGCTATGGTAGCTGGCTTTTGCAGGAGATCCCAATGACTCAGTGTGACAAGTGGAGCTCAGAGGGAGGGGGAGTCTCCTAAAGACCTCGAATGCCCTGTGCAACCCTCTCCCCTTGGGAGCGAGTGGGATCTCATTCCCACTGTGTTGTGATGTCATACAGCAGAAGGGAGGGTTGCCAGGGAGACGTGACACCTGTTGACATTCAGCCAATCAGAGGGAAGCTCATCTCGCCCCCTCCCCCCCCAGCAGGTGAACCCTTGAAATGAGGCAGAGAGATTTGACACCCGAGGTGTTCCTGCTGGCCTTGGAGGAAGAAAGTATCACCCTGCAGCGGGGACCCCCCGGTGGCAAGGCCCCAAGAAAGGCCACTAAGAACCTGTGAGATAACCATGACCTTGGTCCTACAACCCCAGGATGCAGATTCTGCCCCCAGCTTGCAGGAGCTTAGAAAGGGCAGCCCCCAGTCCTGGCCTGTGAGTGGAGGAGCCGGTCACTCTGAGCCCGGACATTGGACCCACAGGCCCACGAGATGAGAACAGACTCGCCATGCTTAGGACCAGGGTGTGGGAAACCCCCGTCAGCAAACAGAGAACGAATCCACTGGTTCTCTGCTGTTACACGCATGCCGTCTGTCTTTAGGCTGTCTGTCCCAAGTGAGTCACCAAGTCTGCTGTGCTGGCAGGGTGGGGGTCTACCTTTGGAGGGAAGGGGCCAAGAATCTGTGGACCTGTTTTAAGCCATAGCTCAGTGAAATGCACAGAAGGACAGCGGGCTGGGTTCTGACACTGAGGGTGGACTCACTTCCAGGGCTTGGGGCAGGGGAGCGAGTTTTCCTTCTGGAAGCCATGATCCCGCCTGCACCATGGGGAGCTGGTACCTGTACTGGTCACACTTTGAGGCTCCCCTGTGCATACCCTGCAGAGCCACTGGGTAGATGCTGGATGGGCATACTCATGAACAGTGTGACCATCAGCCCTAGGCTGAACCTTGTGTCTAAATTTGGGAACTGTTAGCATCTCCCAGATGAGATGGGGTGAGGAGGATTAGGGTGGAGTTCAGATGACAGCGCACAACCAAAAGCTTTGGGGACTTTGTGTGTGTGTGTGTGTGTGGAACAAAGCTCCAAGACCTCCAAAGCTACAGTCTGATTCTGAGCTATGAAACCACCTGTGTCTTTCTTGACGAACCCGTCTTTGATGCTGGCCATCCAGGAGGTCTGAAAGCAGCTGGAGGTTTTCTGGACCACTACGGAACATCCTGTACACGCACCAGTGGCTCCTGGGAGTTTCTTTCATTCCTATGTGATTTTCCATCACATGACCCTCTGTGAGTGCCCCACCCCCCCAAGGACCTAGATGCTCTCAAGGGCTGCGTTGAAACCATGCCTGTGTGACAGCAGCCTGGAGCACCGTCCCTGCTGCCATCTGACGAGACCCACGTGTCTGAGGCTTTATCGTCTCAAGGAGCAGAGAAGAAGGCAAAACAAAAACAAACAAATAAAAAAACTGGAGAAATTAAGAGCACATCAGCCATGTGGCAAAAATCAGAGAAGTGAAAGAGCTGGATGCACCCAGAGATGAGCCACAGATCCTGGCTGGGTTGAGGCAGAATCCCTGAAGGCTTCACTGCGTGGGTGCTGGCTCAGTCTGGTGTCCTTTCATGTGATCTGTGGCTGGTGTCCCATCAGAAGCTGGGTGGATGGGACAGTGAGGCTGTGCAGACTGCTGGGGGGGGGGGAGGGAGAGAAGCAGGGAGGTTGAGCCTCCCCCACAGAGGGTCCAGAGTCTGAAGTGTGAGTCAGAAGGGGATGCCCTGCTCCCTGGCAGCCTGCACTGTGTCACACGTGGAGTCTGTCCACGAGACTTCATCATCCCAGTGGAGGTGATGGACCTAGTGCAATGGTCAGATCTCCCAACAGGAGAGGACTGGGGACAGGGTGTGCACTGAGGAAGCTGCTTCCGCTGGATGCCTGGGTACAGAATGCAGTGCTAATGCCCTGGTGCCCTATCCTGGGCTCAGCTTGTGTGTGTCTTTGTACCTCTGTGTACCAGAGGCTCGTCTTGTGTGTGTCTTGGTATCTCTGTGTATCAGAGACTCATCTTGAGCATGTCTTGGTATCTCTGTGTATCAGAGACTCATCTTGTGTGTGTCTTGGTATCTCTGTGTATCAGAGATTCATCTTGTGTGTGTCTTGGTATTCTTATGTATCAGAGACACAGGAAACACAAGGAAGGAGTTGTGTCTCATCTCCAGGGCATCTACCTTCGGCCACAGGCACAGGTTTCTCACCCACAACACAGAGAACTCAGACCCTTGCTCTTTTCTCAAGCTCACAGTGCAACAGTGGGAGGTGCCTGCAGAGTCTCTGCAATTTCCTGAAGTGAGCTGGGCCACGGCTGGGACCCCACCCAGACCCAGCTTCATCAACAGCAGCTGCCAGCACCGCCCGTCCTCAGACCCACTCTCTTGGGCTGTTCTACTAGTCTTCAACTCTGGTGAGGGTGAGGGTGGGGGGCCTTGGGCCAGGAGTTCATTAGAGTATGACAGTGCTTCACAACGTTCGTGGAAAGAAATGAAATGAAAAGTTGGGCACAAAATGTTTTTGCTTGTTGTGTTTGCTTTTTTGTCACATGCATCTTCTAAGACCTCATTCCAGGTCCCTCATGCAACACAGGCACATGTGGCCACTGGGTTCTCATAGCTGTCTAAAGAGGTAGCCATTATTCTTGGTCCCTTTGCAAGTTAGAGAGCCAAGCAGTGAGCTTATGAGACTGCTTACCTGAGTCTCATAAGCAATAGAACCAGGCTGGAACCCATGGACACTGCACTACCATCACACCACAGCTGGTTGTATCCTGGTCACGCACCCCCAGGAAAGAGCCTGGAGGGGTCTCAGGGGCCAAACCCAGCACCCAGATCTTCAGTTGGCCAAGCAGGCACTTGCAGGGGTCAGAGGGGTGCGGAGGAATAGCACCAGGTAAGTCCACCTGGCAAAGCTTACCTGGGCAGGGACTCACTGTCAGGCTTGCTTATTTGGGGAATGGGGAGGGGGATTGTTGCTGAGACTGCGCCTCTATAACCCTCCCAGTACCTGGCATCTCGCTACTGACGCTAGGTTCTTTGACTCACCTGCAAATAGAAATTGGCTGGAGGCCACTGTGCAACCCAGACAAGGTTTATTGGGGGCTTACGCTTTGAACACAAGGGAGAAGACGTTCTACGCTCTGCCTCTGAGATGGGAGCCCGACACTACTTACAGCAGGCTGGGGAGATGTGGCGGCTCCCCTTCAGCACACAGCACTTCTGTTTGCACAGGGCTCCAAGTCCTCGCACAGGTGCTGCTGGCTTTTTTTTTTTTTTTTCAAACAATACACTTTAAATGGTGGTGTTGCTCACTACCCAGAAGCTCATGCATACAGGTTACACTGGGTTATTTTGGGCATCGCACAGGTTTGGGAGATAATGGGACAGCAGGGGGGGGGGGGTCTTTGGCAGTTTGCTCCTGATTGGTTTAGAACTGGAGATGCAGACCAAGGTCAGGAGCTGGATACACGGCAGGTTGGGAGGGGGCCTTGGTTTAGCGGGTCCTGCTCTAACCTGCATCAGTCTGGCCTCGGTCCTCAGCTACATCAGTCCACAGCAGGTGCAGTGGGGCAATAGCAGCAGCCTCCCTAGAAGGGATGGCTGGGTCTCCTTTCTCAGGACCCAGGACTATCGCTATGGCAAAACATAGAATTATATTAATGTCCTTAAGGGAAGGGGTTTATTCTGGACCAAGGAGAGGAGTCAAGTAGCAGATGTCCTGTAAGACAGGAGCTGGGGGAAGGGGATCTTGGTCCATGCCCACCCAGGAGAGGAGGCCTGTGACGATGGAGACAGATAGCAGAGGGAGTGACTGCAAACCTCAGGAACACAGAAAGTGAGAGAGGATCCTCTCTAGAACAAGGCCCTGCTCTCTTCTTTTTTCATTTTCTTTTTTTTAAAGAGTCATTTATTTATTCCAAAGGCAGAGAGATATAGATAGGCAGAAGCAGAGAGAGAGGTCTTCCATCTGCTTGTTCACTCCACACATGGCTGCAATGGCCGGAGCTGTGCTGATCTGAACTCAGGACCCAGGAGCTTCTTCTGGGTCTCCCACACAGGTGCAGGGGCCCAAGGACTTGGGTCATCTTCCACTGCCTTTCCCAGGCCACAGCAGAGAGCTGGACTGGAAGTGGAGCAGCCGAGACTAGAACCAGCGCCTATACAGGAGGTGTATTTACTATATTGCGGGTGGCGGCTCTACTGGCTCAGCCACAGCATGGGCCCCAAGCTTCTGCTTTGTTGACTCCTTGGTTTCTGTCTTCTGGGCTGCAGGACCCTGAGGCGATGAATGCCTGTGGCTCATAGCTGCTGCAGGAACAAACACAGCCAGCGAAGTCCCCTCCCCTACGGCCCACCCTACCCGCTCTGAACCCAACCGAGGAAGATGAACTTGCATCTGGGCAGAGAAGTGAATGGGGAAATCAAGAGGCCGTCATCCAAGCCACTTTACAGCCCGGTCCAGCTCAACACTGCAGGGAGAGGGCAGCCTGGGGAGGGTTTCCGGAGATGCTATCAGGACCCCAATCCAGGACCCAGAAACCAAAAACACCCAGGAAAATGGGGAGGGTAAGTTCCTTCAAAATCTGCTGCCTTGGACTTTGCTTTTAAGTAACCGTAGCACGGGAAATGCCATCTCATTCCCAGTACTGGCTACGTGGGTGCCTATTGCAGGATGCCTTAGAGACAGGAAAGTCTTGTGTTAGACGGGGTGCTAAGGTCGAGGCTAGGAATCAAAGATGGTGTTGAAATGCAAAAATTGGTTTAACGTATCCGATGGCCTTCTGGCCAACAAGAGGGTATATCGAATGAAACTTGGAGGGGAGGTATTTTGCCCAGAGAAACTCTGATTGAATCAAGGTGACATTGAGCTGCAAACAAAGGTGGGTAAGGAGCCCAACTCCCAGACCACACAGGAAAGGCAGCTGCCCAAGAGACGATCAGGTGCCGGGCCAAACTAGGAATGACAGGCAGGGAATGTTCTGGAACTCACAGGGAAAGGCATGATTAGGAAGAGGGCTTGAAATGATCTCACCCTCAGGTGCATTCGTGCCCACACACGGAGCCGGCGAGTGAGTGGGAGGCTTGCAGATGGGCACAAGGATTGGAGGTGGGCTCAGGGGTCCCTGACCCTGCTGCCTGTGGCCATGGCAGGCTGAGAGTGCAGTGTGTGTGTTGTGGCTGTGCAAGGTGGCGCAGGAGAGGAGGGGAGGTCTTGCACCAGGGAGCTGCTGCACGGTCCCAGAAGACTCCCCCAGCACGGGTCTGGCACCAGGTTCTGTGAGATGCTCAGGTCTGCTGGTCTACCAGGGTGGAACTCGCACGGTGCTTCCTGGGCAAAGCTTTGCTTTGGGGCTCCTGCCCATGCATCGCAGCTTCCCTGAGGCTAATGTAATGAGTTTTAGAACAGTAAACAAAGCCCTGTAAACACACGTGAGTTCTCGCCAAGACGACTCAGCCTCCGCCTGTTTTGCCGACTGCATCCAGGCACACGATCTCATCAGGAAAGGGACTCGCCAAGGCATCTACCTGCAGGTGCAGAGGTCCACAGGGTCTTTCTGGGCTCATCCCCCGGGGCCAGGAAGCAGCTGAGTGGAGCTGAGTGGAAGCACCTTGACGAGGATGCTGCAGGGGCACAGTGCATCGTGAACACAGGGACTGGTGGGGTGGGGGTTGTGGGTGGGGTTAGGGTGTCCTCCAGGATCCCAGAGTCCACTTTCCCAACCCCCAGAGCCACTGCCAGCCTCCAGCGTATTCCTTCTGATTGCATTGCTGTGCATAGAGTGTGTTTTATGTAGACAATGCTTACTGTACGTGTTGCATTGAAAATCAGTTTCTCACTGCAGATTCAACCAGCATCTTTCCATTGCAATCTGTATCGTTGCTCTTAGTCTTTTTTTTTCTTTTTTGACAGGCAGAGTGGACAGTGAGAGAGAGAGACAGAGAGAAAGGTCTTCCTTTGCTGTTGGTTCACCCTCCAATGGCTGCCACGGCCGGCGCGCTGCGACCAGCGCACCGCGCTGATCTGAAGGCAGGAGCCTGGTGCTTCTCCTGGTCTCCCATGGGGTGTAGGGCCCAAGCACTTGGGCCATCCTCCACTGCCTTCCCGGGCCACAGCAGAGAGCTGGCCTGGAAGAGGGGCAACCGGGACAGAATCCGGTGCCCCAACCAGGAATAGAACCTGGTGTGCTGGCGCCGCAGGCGGAGGATTAGCCTAGTGAGCAGTGGCACCGGCCAACTCTTAGTCTATTTTTAAAGGATGTTTCATCATTCTGCACTTTAGTCCAATTATTCTGGTGCTTGGTTATAGCAAAGTGTATTGAGCAAATCCCTTCTCAATGGAAACTTGGACTTTTGCTAATAGGCCTATAATATGTTCAATGCACAGACGGTCTGCGACTTATGATGGCTCAATTTGTGATTGTTTTTTTGATTTTCCAAAGGCATGTGGGGGAGCCATTATGTTTCTGCTTTCAGCCCCTCTCCGACAAGTGAGCTAGTCAACACTTCGTTGTAACATGGGCGTACCAATATGGCAAATGGTGTCAGGCCACGCCACCCTAGGGTGTTTGGGTGGGTTGGGTGGGTTGAAAGCTTTTTTACTTAGGATGTCTTCCATCTCTGCAGCCCCATCCCAAGTCAATGACTATTTGTATAAACATCTTTAAGTCCCTAGAGACAGATTTCTTTATTAGGAACTCATGGAAGTGGCATCCTGGCCAACGGGTTGAGTAGTTTGTTGCAACAGACTCCCTGATACTTCTGTGTGTGAAGTTCACATCCATTCATATAGTCTCTTTCTGTGTAAGAGCCCCTCCAAGGGACCCATCCCGAAGATAGGTCCAAGAAACCCAACACGGAGACCTGGAACTTGTTCTCTGCAGACCAAAGACCATCAAGGTACTAGAAAGGTTCTTAAGGGGACTGTAGCTCTCCAAGGCAGAGTGGAGAGTCAGGAGCTGGGAGGATTGACTGAGTCAAGCCAGAAGCCTTCAGTTAGCTACCATGACAGAAGGAAAACATGCGTTCAGCCACGTTAATGAAACCAAGCTGTATTATTTTTCTTGGCACTCTCTGCCTTCCTTTTATAACTGATCTTTCTGGAAGGGCAGCTCCCTGCCCCTGTCCGGGGTAGGAGACAGTTCTCTTACCCAGCAACAGAACGTAGATTCCTCCTCATCCCTCTTCATGGTGAATCCACCCACCAGATTTCTTGGAATTCTTGTAACTTTTTTTTTTTAATTTTAATTCCATTTCACACATGCTCAAGAGATTTTCCGACGTGTTCATGTGTCTTGTATTAAAATGATCTCTGGAAAACATACTGTGTTGTGGCTTTTGGAAATATTAGCGGTGGAATGCTGCCTGCCTCGTAAAAACATAACCAAAAGCAGGTTGATGGGCAAAGTGGCAGGGCTTCCACGGGCAGCCACGTGTGTCCTTGGCGAGGTGCCTTCTGGGCAGTGGTGGGCTCACTGTGGTGGGACACCCAGCAAAACAGACATTCTCTCAAGCCCCAAAGGGAGCTGGCCCCTTGAAAGATCTCTTACATAGCCTTTCTGTTCCTGCTGTGCCATCAACAGTTGATGCTTTGGTCGGCTCCCTTGGATTTGGAAGTGCTCATTCCTCTGTTTAATCCTACGAATGTCTGCCAGTGAGTGAGCCATGGAGAGTAACAGTTAAGTGGATCCAAATAGCTCAGGTCAGTGGGACCACGGAATCCCAGGGCTCTCCTGGCAGCCACAGCGCTGCGGCTGGGCCGGAACACACAGCCAACGTCCCACTCGCTGGGCTAAGAGCTTCCTTGGCGGCTTCTCTGGGCTTTATGTCAAGTCATCCAGAGCACGCCCCGTCTTCTTGGAGTGGTTGCCAGAGCTGCTCCCAAGGGCTGAAGGAGGGTGACCGTGTGGCATCCATAGGAGACAGGGGGAGCTGTTGAGGGGAGGAGCCCAGATCTGGAAACAAGCACAGCCAGGTGGAGCAGGCAGGAGTGGGAAGCCAGGAGATTGGGCGGCTGGCTTTAGCCATTGGGAGGCCACCCAGATGTTGCCAAGGGCAGCCTTGGTGGAGTGCACGAAATCAGAGCCAGCACTCTCTCTACTGCAGCTCATTCCTTTATATCTCGAGGCCCCGCCTCCTCTCCTCTCCACCAGAGGCTTCCTAGGAGCTTGATCCGATGGTGGGTACTGCATGAGTTAGAGGGGCTTCCTCCTTTGCAGTGTGTGCCATGGAGAGGGGAGAGAGAGGAACTCTGGGGCCTGCCTCCTGGCCCTTTGCTTGTAATAGAACTTAAAGAAATGTGTCTGGGCTAACAGCCCAAGGTTGGAGTTTGACGCATGGACAAGCTGCCCAGTGAGACACCATTCAGCTACCTCTGCCCTGGGGCGTGGTGCCACCATGCTCTATCCCCCTCATCACTTCCTGTTGGTCTCTTACCACAGAGGAGGGTTTAGAGCAGCCCTGACTTCCCCATCAATGTAACAGCTCGCTCCAGGGACCCAGTCGGAGGCCAGCAGGCTCCCAGAACACAGGACACGGCTCTGAGGCTGCAGCCCAGCTGCAGGGATGCACAGCCAAAGCCTGCCCATCACAGCCACACCACAGGCTTGGGGGGCTTGGGCAAGAGGCAGGGAACCGAGGGTCTTCAGAGGAAAATGTAGGTGGTCTCCACCCTGGGGCGCTTTGCTGTACCTTTGTTCTGCTTTATGAGGATGCAAAGTGACACACACTCAGCAGAAGTTCTACTCTGAGTGTAGAACGCTGTTCTTGCCCCAGGATTAGCTGCATGGGACCCAGTGCTGTCAGGATGCTGGGACACAAGGACACACAACCATGCACCAGAGCAGATGGCACTGCTAAACTTCGATGGCAGGTGGGAGGGTGTGTTACACGCATTTCTGGGGGCTGGTGCTGTGGCATAGTAGGCTAAGCCTCAGCCTGCTATGTCAGCATCCCGTATGGGTGCTGGTTCCTGTCCCGGCTGCTTCACCTCCGATCCAGCTCTCTGCTATGGCCCGGGAAAGCAGTAGAAGATGGCCCAAGTCCTTGGGTCCCTGTATTCACATGGGGGACCCAGGAGAAGCTCCTGGACCCTGGCTTTGGTCTGGTCCAGCCCTGGCTGTTGCAGACTGAACCAGTAGAAGACCAGTGTTGGAGAACTTTCTGTCTGTCTCTCCGTCTCTCTGTCTGTAATTCTGCCTCTCAAACAAATAACATAAAATCTTGGAAAAATGCATTTCTGACTTAGGGTGGCCACATTATTATTTTTTTTTTTTGACAGGCAGGGTGGACAGTGAGAGAGAGACAGAGAGAAAGGTCTTCCTTTGCCATTGGTTCATCTTCCAATGGCCGCTGTGGCTGGCGCACCGCAATGATCCAAAGGCAGGAGCCAGGTGCTTCTCCTGGTCTCCCATGGGGTGCAGGGCCCAAGCACTTGGGCCATCCTCCACTGCACTCCCTGGCCACAGCAGAGAGCTGGCCTGGAAGAGGGGCAACTGGGACTAGAACCCGGTGTGCCAGCGCCACAAGGTGGAGGATTAGCCTATTGAGCCGCGGCACCGGTGAGGTGGCCACATTCTATGGCAGTCAATGAGCTCCTGCACTAGTTTCACTTCACTGATGCCGTGTTCTCTGTGTGCCTGGTTGTAAGCTCTTTGTATGCATTACACAGAAAAAGCTCCTAACAGAGCGAGACTTACCTTACTTCACTCACTTAGAGCAAACTGAGACATAAGAATGACAAGTGGCTTGTCTGAGATGTCCCAGCTGGTGCATGGTAAGGCATTGATTTATATGATTTTATTTTTATTTCATTGCAAGGCAGAGTAATAGAGAGACAGTGATAGAACCATCCACTGGTTCTCTCCCCAAATGGCTGCGACAGTCAAGACTGGGCCAGGATGGAGTCAGGAGCTTGAGGCCCAAGTGCGTAGGCCCCTGCACCCACATGGGAGACCTGGATGAAGCTCCAGGCTCCTGGCTTCAGCCTGGCCCAGTCTTTGCTATTGTGGCCATTTAGGGAATGAACCAGCAGATGGAAGCTCACTCTCTCTCTCTCAAATAAACAAATCTGAAAAACAAAACAAAACAAAAAAAACCCAAAAAACAAAAAATGGATGGTGCTTACCAGAGGCTTGGGGCCTGAGTTGAGGTTTAGAAGTCGATTGGTTAAAGGGAACGAAGATTTAGCTAGCTGGGATGAGTACGTTTCGGTGCATGGTTACACATGGCTAACATCAAAATGGCTAAAAGAAAGGGTTTTGGATGCTCCAATAGCAAAGAAATGCTACATGTTGGAGACAGGGAGATGACCTAAGCACCTTGAATGGATCAATATGCAATGCACACAAGTGCAGAAATACCCCCCATTGTACCCCCATACGATGGTCATATGTCGATCGAAATGTAACTAGTGAAAAAGCAAAGGCATGACGGAGATGCATACCAGCCCCACGTCTGCCAGGCCCTGGCTCCGTGGCTCCCAATGTGTGTGCTGGTCAGCAGGCGCATGGCAGCCTTGGAGTTAGACATTCACGTGCTACAAGCCACCTTGGGCTCCAGATTCAGAGACTCTACAGGGGCTGCAGCTGGTTTGCAGCTGGCTTGTAGACAAGCCCGCTATTGTTTGAGGGGTGTGGCTCTGAAGACCAAGCCTTCGGCCAAACCATGGCCCATTTCCAGACCCACATTCTGTAGGAAGACAAGTCACTATTCGGTGTAGCGTTTAGCAAGCGTGCATGAGCAAGGTTCTCACGGGACCAGGTTGGTTCGCCTAAGGGTGGGTTGTTTGAATGGGCAGCAGCCCCACACCCTTGTCCATTTCTGCCCATGGTTGGTTTGCTTGATGCTTTGACACTGTGTTGTGAGGCAGCCAGGGTGCCCATGCCACACTGGTTGGACCCTCCAGCCACCAGACTTGTGAGTCAAGTGCACCCTTTTACTCTGTCATCCAGCCTGAGGATGGACTAAGACCCAGCCCTGTAGGTGAGGGATAGTTCTTTCTCATGTACCTGCCAGTCACCTGTTGACTTTGGCCAGTGCTGGCAGCTGGCACAGGGCACAGCTCCAGGGATTCCTATTTGAATTGTGCTTGCCTCTGCTGGTGCAGGGGAGATCCATATCTACTTTAATTCATAAATATCTATGAATCTCTCTATCACCCAATGTGGCTGCCTCACAGAGTAGGCAACAGAGAGGAACGAGAGAGAACAGGGATAGAGCCTTCATTGTGAGATGAAACATTGTCAATGAAGGCAAGTCGCTGCATACCACAGAAATGAATTCAGTAGATCTACCCAAGAAATGCCTGTGAAACACAGTGGAAAGAGACCCGTGATCTCGAGAGAACCCAGATAACTACAGTAAGTGATGAACACTCTTGCTTCCACTTCCCACTCCTGATCATGGAAACTCATAGAAGAATGTAGTTGATGAACTCAGTCATAGAAGAAAAAACATGGAAATAAATCATGGAAGCCCATCCCAGGGAGCCAAGAGGGAAACGGAAGCTCACATATTTGCAAAGCATCTGCTGCCCAGCTCTAAAGAACAGTGGATGGCGTGGACACTGTAATATCTCAAATGACAGAAGCCATGAGCAAGCAAAGACTCGCAAACTGGGCCAAAGATGAGAGTGGATAATCGACAGACGAGGGGATCCAGCTGCGTGATGAAAGTGAGCAGCCAGCCTCCTGCACAGCCAAGGAGTGCGTGTTGTAACAGCGACCATGGATGGCTGGTTTGCCCATTAGAGCTGCCTAAATAAAAAAAAAAATTGGCAGTGGGCAGGGTGCCATTGCTGGGGGTACCAACTGGCATCACCTGCTACTTTATTTATTTATTTTTTGGCCAGGCAGAGTTAGACAGTGAGAGAGATGGAGAGACAGAGAGAGAGTTAAGACAGTGAGAGAGAGAGACAGAGAGAAGGGTCTTCCTTCTGTTGGTCCACCCCTCAAATGGCTGCTACAGCCAGTGTACTGCACTGATCCAAAGCCAGGAGCCAGGTGCTTCCTCCTGGTCTTCCATGCAGGTGCGTGGTCCAAGGACTTGGGTCATCCTCCACTGCCTTCCTGGGCCACAGCAGAGAGCTGGACTGGAAGAGGAGCAACCGGGACAGAATCTGGTGCCCCAACCAGGACTAGAACCCCGGGGTGCCAGCGCTACAGGCAGAGGATTAGCCAAGTGAGCCATGATGCTAGCCGCCTGCTACCTTTTCAACACACATTTCTCATCTTGACACTTTCTATTCAGAGATGTTCCTTGCAGTGTGCAGACAGAGTACAAGGAAGCACAGTTGTCCCTCAACACCTGCAGAGGACTGGTACCGACTTCCCCTTGGTTACCAAAGTCCATGGAGACTCAAGTCCCTTGTCTGAAAAGACGTGGTATTTGCCTATGTCCTGGCCACACCCTCCTGTACCTCATACATCATCTCTAACTGACTCGCAATAGCTAGTGCTGAGAGCCTGGTGGTAGAGACGCTGGTTAAAATGCTGCATCCTTTATCGGAAGGCCTGGTTTTTCTATTTGACAGATAGTGTTAGATACTGAGAGAGAGAGAGAGACAAAGAGAAAGGTCTTGCTTCCATTGGTTCACCCCCCAAATGGCCGCTACAGCCAGTGTACCGCACTGATCTGAAGCTAGGAGCCAGGTGCTTCCTCCTGGTCTCCCATGTGGGTGCAATGACCAAGCACTTGGGCCATCCTCCACTGCACTCTCGGGCCACAGCAGGGAGCTGACTGGAAGAGGAGCAACCGGGACTAGAACCCAGCGTCCATATGGGATGCTGGCGCCGCAGGCAGAGGATTAACCAGGTGAGCCACAGTGCCAGCCCCCAGAAGGCCTGGGTTTAATACCCAGCTCTGGCTCCTGGCTCCAGGTTCCTGCAAATGCCAACCCTGGGAGGCAGTGATGAGGGCTCAAGCCACTGGCTTCCTGTCTCCTGCCAGGAAGACCTGGATTGAGATCTGAGCTCCTGGCTTCAGCCCCGCCCAGCCTGGGTCCATTGAAGGCATTTGGAGAGTGGACCAGCAGATGGGGACTGTCAGTCCTTGCCTTTCAAATAAATAAATCGTTAAAAAAATAGCCAAGATGAGGTAAATGCTGTGTAAACAGTTTGTTAGACTGCATGATTTCTGGGAGTAACAACAAGGGGGAAAGTGTGTATGCATTTGGTACAGATGTAAATTGTTTTTCCTGTTTTTTTTTAAGGTTTATTTATTTATTTGAAAGTCAGAGTTAGAGAGAGAAGGAGAGGCAAAGAGAAAGAGAAAGGGAGGGAGAGAGAGAGAGAGTCTTCCATCTGCTGGTTCATTCCCCAATTGGCCACAACAGCTGGAGCTGCGCCTATCTGAAGCCAAGAGCCAAGAGCTTCTTCTGGGTCTCCCATGCGGGTGCAGGGGCCCAAGGACTTGGACCATCTTCTACTGCTTTCCCAGGCCACAGCAGAGAGCTGGATTGGAAGCAGAGCAGCTGGAGCTTGAATTGGCGCCCATATGGGATGCCAGCACTGCAGGCGTTGGCTGTACCCACTATGCCACAGCACCGGTCCCAAAAACACTTTTCTTTTAATTCCACTTTCTACAAACTTTGTGAAGTAGCCTCCCGTGTTAGGAGGAGGAAATGATACAATTTTTGCAGGTGACAATTTACATAAAACAATCAACTTGATGTCCTGGAGGATGGAGGCCTGGAGGTTGCCCAATGGCCTCCCTCCCTGTACGGCATCCCCCAGAGCAGACAGGTGCCCCTCAGCCCAGCCAAGGCTACGTTCCTGAAGACTGCAATCCATGGAGAAGTACAACATAGAATACACACATACCCCAAGGACCCGCCCTTGAAGACCCAGCGCCTGCAGGGAGCTGCCCCCAGCCCCGCCCCGAGTCCCTCTCTGTGCCTTGCGGTCTAGGGGGAAGGTGCCTCCGTGTGCACCTGCTGCTGCATCATTGACCCCAGGACTTCCCCTGGGCCATCTTTGGTGTTTTGTGCCTGCATTCCTCATTGTCACTGACAAGAGGAAATCGAGCTGCCATCAGGAAATGAACACGTTGACCCCTGACCCTGGACGTAGCCCAGATGTAGGGCTCTGAGCCCCGTCTGTGGTGATTCGTCCAGCGCCACGGTTCCCATGCATCTGGGGCTCTGCCGGCCATTCTTCGAGAAGCCTCCCATCCCGCCTAACAGGATGGGGGGAGGAGGGGTGGGTTCAGCTGTCTGGCAAGGTGTGGATATGCATCTGGTTGTCCCTGCTGCCAGCTACCAGCGTGAGGTTCCTGGCAAGAAACACACACGCCACTCTCGCCTGAACCCATAGAATCATGTATGAATGCATAGGCTGCATCAGGCATGCACACGCACTGCCCCACACAGGCATAACAATTGCAGCACACAGACGGAGGCTGCAGCACACATGCGTAAACACGGTGCGTGGGGACCCACGTGGTGGCACAGCAGGACCTCTGTCTGTGATGTCGGCATTCCATATGGATGCCTGCTCATGTCCCAGCTGCTCCACTTCTGATCCAGCTCCCAGCTGATGTGCCTGGGAAAGCAGTGGAAGATGGTCCAAGCGCTTAGGCCCCTTCACCCATGTGGGAGTTCTAGGCTTCTGGATCCGACCCAAGCCAGCCCCAGCTGTTGCAATCATTTGGGGAGTGAACCAGCAGATGGAAGGTCTTTCTGTCTCTCTCTGTCTCTGTCTCTTTCTCTCCCTCTTTATATATAAGATTTTCAAAAAATCTTAAAAAAAAAACATGATGCATCACAGAGAAATACACATACTGCATCATACATGAATATCCCTATACCTGCCATGCATGAAACATCACACATGAACATAGATCACACCTGTGCATCATATCACACAGATTTATACATGCCAAATGCACCATATACCATGTCTTATACACTTATCACACCGTAGGCACACACCATATACATGTACTCTGTCATATGTACCACGTGCACATACATGAAATATAACATGCAACATACGTATCACATGCTAAACACAGATCATCTATTGCACCTTTCACAGGACCCACCGCACCCCTACATGTTACTGCATATTATATCATCACATGCACCCCCACATAATACACACAACACTCCATACACACAGATGTGTGGCCTACCACATACACGCATACGAGGGGCTTCAGAATGTTAGTGGAAAATGGGATTAAAAGATGATGGTGACCAGCACTGTGGCTCAATAGGTTAATCCTCTGCCTACGGCGATGGCACACCAGGTTCTAGTCCCAGTTGGGATGCTGGATTCTGTCCCGGTTGCTCCTCTTCCAGTCCAGCTCTCTGCTATGGCCCGGGAAGGCAGTGGAGGATGGCCCAAGTGCTTGGGCCCTGCACCCCATGGGAGACCAGGAGAAGCACCTGGCTCCTGGCTTTGGATCAGCACGGTGTGCTGGCCGCAGCATGCCAGCCGTGGCGGCCATTGGGGGGTGAACCAACGGAAAAATGAAGACCGTCCACTCTGCTGTCAAAAAAAAAATGATGATGGTGGGGGCGGGCATTGGCCCACGGGTTAAGATGCTGGTTGGGATGCCCACATCCCGCGTTGACTGCTTGGGTTCAAGTCCTGGCTTCGCTCTTGATTCTAGCTTCCTGGTCATGTGCACACGTAAGAAGCAGCGGTGATGGCTCCAGTAGTTGGGTCCCTCCGTGTGGGTGACCTGGATTGAGTGCCTGGCTCCCGGCTCCTCTGGGCTCAGCCTCAGCTATGGCTGGCATTTGGGGAGTGAACCAGTGGATGGGATCTCTGTCTGTCTGTCTGCCTCTCAGGTATAAAATACAAAATACATATAATTTCTATGAAATTTTTGAAGCCTCCTCATACACACACATATCATATATATATATATATGATACACACACACATCAGACAAAGCACATATTTAATAGGCACACACACTACACAAATGCCACACCATACACATCTAACTACATTGAACTCAGACGCACACACCATACACCTGCCACACTTCTACACTGCATGTACAGGCCATCTGCATAGCCACAAACCCCACACTCACTCGAAAGCATCCATCCCAGATGTGTACACCTAACCAAGAGCACACTCACCTGCACCCCTGCATATCCCACACACTTCCGAAGACACGCGGCATCCATCAACATCACCCTCCAAACACTCGCTGATGCAAAGAAGGACAAAACGCGGTCCTCTCTGGTCCTCTGAACCTTAGTCACCTGCTCACCTGGCCGTGCCCCCTTCCGTAGGAGCTGTGCCCAGAGACACAGCCATGGGAGCTGACACCCCCACACAAGGTAAATCAATCTCGGGTCCTCCCTCCGACTACTGTGTGCCCAGCTCTGATAGGACAAGGAGCAAAGGGGAGGGAAGCACGAGTCCTTTCCTTCTCTTTCAAAGCCTGTTGCGTGGAAATTCATCTATAGCTTAAGGTCAAATCTTTTTGAAAAAATCTATTTATTTCGAAGGTAGAGTGACAGAGAGAGGAGGTAGAGAGGGAGAGAGGGAGAGAGAATAAGAGAGAGAGAGAGAGGGAGAGAGGGAGAGAGAGAGAGAGGGAGGGAGAGGCGTTGATTTCATCTACTGGTTCACTCCTCAAATGACTCCAGTCATCAAGTCTGTTCTGGGCTGAAATCAGCACCTCAGAACTCCATCCAGGTCTCCCACGTGGGTGCAGAGGCCCAAGGACTTGGGCCATCTTCTACTGCTTTCCCAGGCCACAGCAGAGAGCTGGGTCAGAAGAGGAGCAGCCAGGACTCCAACTGGCGCCCATATGGGATGCCGGCACTGTGAGCGATGGCTTTATCGGCTAAACCACAGTGTCAGCCCCATTGTGTTTGTTTTTAACACCTGACAGGTAACCACTGGAAAACAGAAACTAGATCTATGCCTTGCCCAATTCTCAACACACGGAAGGACAAAATCTTGCTGGATGAAGCCCCTGATGGATAAAACGGGCAACAGTAGAAATGTGATAAATGTCAGCAGAGTAGCTCAGGAGTGTCAGCCTCAAAAGCTTCCTGGAAATAAATGATTCCCAGCTCCCACTCCTGACTCAGCTTCCTGCTAACGCAGAGCCTGGCAAGCAGCTAGCTCTCGTGTTTGGGTTCCTGCCACCCTATGGGAGACCTGCTCCTGGCTCCCAACTTTGGCCTGGTCCAGCCCCTGCTATCGCAGGTATTGGAAGAGTGAACCAATTGATGGGGACCTCATTCTCTCTCCCGCTCTATGTCTCTACTTTGGAAACAAATAAATAAAACTTATGAGTAAGTTAATAACTAAGGAGCATCTATTCTATAGAATCATTGCACTTGGGAATAGCATGGTAGCATCGACATATAAAATGTTTTCCCCCCCGGTTGTCCCTCTTCCAGGCCAGCTCTCTGCTGTGGCCAGGGAGTGCAGTGGAGGATGGCCCAAGTGCTTGGGTCCTACACCCCATGGGAGACCAGGAGAAGCACCTGGCTCCTGCCATCGGATCGGCGCGGTACGCGGGCTGCAGCGTGCCAGCCGCGGCAGCCATTGGAGGGTGAACCAACGGCAAAAGGAAGACCTTTCTCTCTGTCTCTCTCTCTCACTGTCCACTCTGCCTATCAAAAATTAAAAAAAAAAAAATGTTTTCCCCTTAAACCCAGGAACAAATGCAAAGAATACTATACCATCCCCTAGCTGTATTTATTTCTAGGAATATGCAAATAACTTATTAGCATGAACTGCATGGATATAGTTTATAACAGCAGCAATTTGTTTAAGGAGAGTAGCCAAGTAATTATTTTACAAATTGCTTAAATGGCAGATGATAAAATCCATCATTTGAAGAGCCAGTGCTGTAGCATGGTGGGTAAAGCTGCCACCTGCAGTGCTGGCATCCCATATGGGTGCCAGTTCGAGTCCCGGCTGCTCCAGTTCCCATCCAGTTGTCTGCTGGTGCACCCACGAAAGCAGCGGAAGATGGCCCAAGTACTTGAGCCTCCTGCAACCCATGTGGGAGACTCTGATGGAATTCCTGGCTCCTGGCTGCAGCCTGGCCCGGCTCCAGCCATTGCTTCCATTTGGGAGTGAACAAACAAATGGAAGAGCGCTCTCTCTCTCTCTTTCTCTCTCTCTGTAATTTGGCCCTTCGGATAAATAAATAAATCTTAAAAAATAAAAGAATGCCTGAACCACCAATCGAGGGTTCTTTAAAAAGATTGTGAAGAATGAATTTGTTTTGGTGCAAAACACTTTTGAAATCCACGCATAAACTAATCTTTTCATTCCATTTTCCATGAACTTTTTGACGGGCCTTCATCCTTGTAAAGATGTCTCTTTAAATCTATGGGAAAAGGATGGATCAGCCAGGGAACACGCTGTGGCAACCTACAACCATCTTGGGGGAAAACTGTTACATTCCTACCTCCTCTCTCAAGCCAAAATGAATTCCAGATGAGCTGGCCATTTTAATGCTAAAGGAAAGAAACAGTAATTCAATACAACAAAACAGAGAACCAAACCTGGTGCACAGAGCCTGGTGTGAAAGCTCTTTCTAGGTGGGCAATTAGGATCTGAATGCTGGGAAAATATTCATAGATGTTAATAACATCAACAGTAAAATAGGCTAGGAAAGAGACGAAAATCTACCACTGGCAAAGCTAAGAGGAGGGAACCACAGAGGTGGGTAAAGGATTAGCTTGGTCCACGGTTACAAGTAGAGAGACTTCAGGCCAGTGAAGGGAAAAGCCAGTGGCCCAGGAATATGGAGGGGCCTCAGAGAGATACAATTTACAGCCCCAAATCAGCGTAGATGAAAAGGAGCGAGCGAGAGCTACAGCCCACGTGGGACCCAGCGGGCAGAGGCTGCAGCACTGGCCTGCTGACCCCACAGCTTCTCAGGAAAGAGCCCCGCTGGGCACAGCTCTGCCTTCCAGCAGACATCATGTGCTTTTCTTTTTAACCCCAAAAGAAGGAAGAATTGCATTTTCTTCCCTTTCCTTTTTTTTTAAATGACTTATTTGCAAAGCAGAGACATGGAGTAAGACAGAGAGGAGAGTGAGCCCATCTGCTGGGTCAGGCTGGAGCCAGGAGCCAGGGACTTCATCCAGGTCCCTGGTGTGTGTGTGTGTGTGTGTGTGTGTGTGGCTGGGACCCGATTAATTGGGCCATTACCATTACCTACCAGGATTTGCATTGACCAGAAGCCGGGGTAAGACGCTAGGACCCAGGGCACTCTGCTATGGGACATGGCCATCCTAATAGCTATCTTAAGCACCAGGCCAAATGCCCACCACCCCAGGAAAAATTGTAAATGGCTACTTATGCAGGATTAAGGATAATCTGTAACCTCAGTTCTGTAAACTATTATACAGAAATTCACATATGACATGCACACATATTTGCTTGCTAACGTGGAAACCTATCTGTAATGTTTATTAAAGAAAGAAATCTCATTAAGGATAGATGGATAATATAATTAAAAAGTAGCGTATGTTGGGTCTGTCTAGAAGATTATGATCCAAAATATTACCAATTGGTTAGAGAACATTCTCTCTGGTTGCCAGTATCTTTGTCTTAGCTCTATAAAATACGGATTTTAAATTGTAAGAAATACCACTGGGATATTAACGGAAAGTTTTCTCTGGGTAGAAAGATGCAGAAATATCTTCTCCTCTTAAATGCATATTCCCAGTCCCCAAATGGCCATAATGGCCAGGACTGAGACAGGCCAAAGCCAGGAGCCAGGACCCCGGCCAGGTCTCCCACAGGTGTATCTGGGCCCCAAGCACTTGGGCCATCTTCTGCTGCTTTCCCAGGTGTGTCAGCAGGGGGCCGGATGGGAAGTGGAGCAGCCGGGGCTCAGGCTGATGCTCCCATGGGACGCGGGTGTTGCAGGCTGGAGCTTAACACGTTGCACCACAACTGCCTCTCTCAAGACTGTCTCCGGAGAGAGTCGCATTCCGAGGTTCTGGGGGTTAGGGCTTCAACACGGAACTTTCTAGAGAGACACAACGGAGCTCACAACAGCGGCTGCGTGCTCAGTCTACACTGTCGCCCCCACTGTCTGCAATGTCCCTTAACTGTGGTCAAAAAACACTAGATGGAAAATTCCAGAAACAACTCGTAAATCTTAGCTAACAACACAGGGTACTTTGTAATCATTCTGTTTTTGTCACTGTTCATCACTTACTGTGGCTAATTTTTAAGTCCAGCTTCATCGCAGGCACCCACCAGGGGATCTTGGAACAGATAAGGGGGGAAGGGCTACCAGAAATATCACAACACAGGCAGATGGATGGCAGGGAGTGGAGGGGTCGGGGTGGGTCCTGCGACCAGCAGCACACGTGCCCCTACCCCACTGCAGCCCCCCAGGAGGGAGGGAGCCTGCGCCTTGATGCGCACAGCCATGGCCAAGCTCTCCTCCGCTGCAAGACCAGCTCTCACTCTTCCCCCAGAGCAGAGCAGCCTTGGTGCCTTGCTCGGATCCCCGAAGCATTCCTCCTGTCAGCCCGCTTCGGAGAGCCCAGGGTGAGCGTTCACTGTACGCTCTTGCGCTGATGCTAAGTGAGTTTTCAGTGCATCCCCCAAGACGTCCATTTGGGGGACTCCTGGAATGTTCTGGGTGCAAGCTCTGTTCAAGCCGTGGGATTGTGTGCTCCAGTAACTTGTCTCTCACTGGAGACACCAGTGGGGGCTCGCCCATGGCGCCCAGCTCTAGCTCTAACCCTCAGTGTTGCCTTTCTGATGGGCATGGGCCTGACCCTGGCCAGGGTCTTGCATCTTTCTGGGGTTCTTTGGGGGCCCTCCTGGCGTTGGTAGAACGAAGCCACTCAGCACCACCAGAAATAAAAGGAATAAGGGAGGGAGAGTTAGGAAGAACCTGGAGAATACATATAGGGGCTGAGCCCTGAGTCTCCCCAGGGTGCCCTGGCTTACCCCTCCCCAGGGGCTCAGCTGGCTACTTTCTCACTTGGCCGGGAGGTTGCTGGGAACTACAGGACACAGCCCTAGCGACAGGCACACCTCAGGCTGTGCTCCCAGAATCACACAGGGTCAGTGGTTCTGACTTGTAGGAACTGGTTCACCGGCTTGTCCGCCTACACTTGAGATGTGGCTGACCTGACTGTCCATCACTCCTGCAGTTAGGGTTGCTGGGGTAGTAGTGGCCATGAGGATGCTAAGTGTGTGTGTGTGTGTGCTCATTTGCATTCATTCAGAAGATTTCACAGCCACCTGCTTCCCACCGCCCTGGACCTAATTATTCTCTTTCTGCTGAAAATCTGCTGACCCCGAGCCAACTGCAGGGCAGGCTGGTACCCACTCAGCCAACAGAACTGGGGCCAGCAGCCAGCACAGGGGACGAAGGCTTGCCCAGCGAAGGGGGCAGGGCAGAGGACATAGCAGAGGAACTGGAATGATCTTAGACTTTTGGGCAGACACACAAGTGTCAAATGGATGCTCCCAGAGAGAAGAACCAACCCCAAGACTTTCGGACGGATCCAAGGAGGAACTATTCAGGTCGAGACAGCGTCCGCGTGGAAGGCAGGCTGTCAGAGCAATCTTCGGAGATGCCGGGAAGTGGGGACGCATTGTTGTAGTGCTGCCCAGTGCACCTGTCTGAAGCTGTACGGATCCTTCCAGATCAATGCTCTGGACATGTCTGCAGGGTTGGGAATTTGCCCACCCAAAGGGACATGACGCGAGGAAAAAAAATCACCTATTCTATGATGCAGGATTGCTCAGCGTCGTGATGGCTGTCTGTATTGCTGTCTCCAAATAAATTGCAGAATGGACTTTAAGCAGCCAGGTATTCTCTTCCCGGCTCCCTCCCCCTCCCCCATGCCCCATCTCCCACCTTCTGTGCAAGCTGTAGCCCGAATGTCTTCCGTGCTGTGCTGTGAGGCCTGGAGTATCTCTGAGGAGGTGGGAAGGGAGAACAGAGTGGATTCCCTGGGTGCTCAACTTACAAAGAACGGCTCCTTTTCACTGCCACCACCACCGATTAGCACAGCCCAGGCGATGTGGAGCAAGCACCATGGAACCCACTAGGGTCTCAGACACACCCACTGGGAGGCCATAGGGGGAGGCTTCCCACCTGGACCACAGCCTCACCGTGGGCATGGCGGTCATCTCAGGCTGTTGGAGCTACCCTGAGTCTCAGCTCCCTGTGTGTGACATGAGAGCAGCAACATAGTTGTCAGGGTTCAGGGAGCAAACAGATGTGAATCCTTTGCCTGAATTCGTGTCTGTTCACATGTCCGTGGCTGGTGTCATTACTCTATTATCATTGCTATTAGACTGCCATTCTCTAGGTTTGAAGAATTTGTACTTACTTGAGAGGAAGAGAGGGAGATTGAAAGGGAGAGGGAGAGCAAGAGAGAGAGGGAGGGAGAAGGAGAATGAGAGGGAGAGAGAGATTGAGAGGGAGAGGGAGAGAGAGGAAAAGAGAGAGGGAGGGAGAGAGACTGAGAGGGAAAGAGAGAGACTGAGAGAGCAAGAGAGAGATTGAGAGGGAGAGGGAGAGCGAGAGAGAGATTGAGAGGGAGAGGGAGAGAGAGGAAAAGAGAGAGGGAGGGAGAGAGAAAGAGAGAGACAGAGAGAAAGAGAGAGATTGAGAGGGAGAGCGAGAGAGAGAGAGAGAGAGGGGGAGAGGGAGAGCAAGAGAGAGATTGAGAGGGAGAGGTTGAGAGGGAGAGAGAGAAATTGAGAGGGAGAGAGAGATTGAGAAGGAGAGAGATTGAGAGGGAGAGATTGAGAAGGGAGAGAGAGCGAGCACTCCCACCCATTGGTTCACTCCTTAAGTGCCCACAATGGCTGGGCCTGGGCTGGGGCCAGGGTCAAGAATAGGGCACTCAATCCAGGTCTCTCGCGTGGGTGGCAGGAATCCAATCACTTGGGCTATCAGGGCTGCCTCTCTGGTGTGCGCAAATGAGAAGTTAGAGGCAGGAAAGGAACCTAGTCAGTCTGTCCTGGGACAGAGACATCTTAGCTGCTAGCTTGAATGCCCATTCCTAAGACAGCCATTCTTGCACGGAGCAGTAACACGAGACGTCTTTAGAAAGTTCCCTGGACATGCATGTTCTGAATAACCTATGCGTGCATTTCAAAATTTTATTGTACCCAAATAAACTTAGCCTTTAATTCCATTTTTTCCATGAACTCTTGAACTTCCTTCATATAAAGCATCTTGGGCCTAAATTAACTTTGCCTACTGACAATGAATATTTGTAAGAAAATAAAAACAGCTATAAAATGTCCCCAGTTAGCAGGATCAGAATCTCCTCCCCACCCCCCAAAAAAGGAGTAGTGATTCCCAGGGCAAAAAAGTTACAAAAAAGAGCCCCTCTAAATGAGTGATCCAGGCCTGGAGTTATCTTTCCTGGGTCCATCAGCATAAACCAAGGTCGTGCACACATTGTATTTTTGTTTTTACTGCAAAACCAGTAAAGGGACTCAAATGCGACCACTCCAGGGAGGCAAGTAACGATGAAGTCACTCCCATTGCCCCCGTTAAAAGTCACACACGCAGCTAACTGGCACCCAGCTCTCTACGCCAAAGCCACAAAGTGAGAACACCCGTGAGAGAGGCGTGGTCGCACCTGCCATGCAGGGGATTCACACCAGGAGTTCGTCCCCCAGTCACAGGGCCCTTCCTGTGAGCCAGTGCCAGGGACCAGAGGCCCCCCACCCAGTGCATAACTGTGCTCCTCGGAGGACAGATCGGAGCAGCCCCCACCCCCATTTCCCTGCCGACAGCAGCTGGGGCTTCCTATTGGGACCCTCATGGCCCATCCAGGAAGGAGGTGACCGAGGCAGCCTTGGCTTCCAAGATTTTCCCAGGAGAGCAAAGAAAGGCACTGGTAGAAATTGGCTTTGGGAGGTCAGCACTGTGGCATAGAGGGTAAAGCTGCCACCTGCAGTGCTGACATCCCATATGGGTGCCGGTTCTAGTCTCGCTGCTCTACTTCCGATCCAGCTCTCTGCTATGGCCTGGGAAAACAGTAGAAGATGGCCCAAGTCCTTGGGCCCCTGCACCTGCATGGAAGACCCAGAAGAGGCTCCTGGCTCCTGGCTTTGGATCGGCACAGCTCCGGCCGCTGTGGCCATCTGGGGAATGAACCAGTGGATGAAAGACTCTCTCTCTCTCTCTCTCTCTCTCCCTCTCTCTCTCTCTCTCTCTCTCTCTCTCTCTCTTTCTCTCTCTCTACCTCTGCCTCTCTGTTACTCTGCCTTTCAAATAAATAAATAAATCTTAAGAAAAAAAAGAAAATTTGCTTTGGTTCTCTTTCTGGGATCTCCTGGTCTGCCTCTCGCACGTTCCGGAGTGGCCTGCGATGTGGGAGCCCAGCAGTGGAGCTGGGGTTGGGGGCTCAGTACAGTGGCAGGGGAGGTGCATCCTGTCTCTAGGGACTGGCTGACCCTAGGAAGGATGTGGCTACTCTACCTTTGGAAATATTTTTTTCTTGTCCAAGCACACACACACACACACAGTATCCATTGCCTGTATCTGCAATATCTATGCACTGCCGCAACGGCAGGTGTCACCAAGACTGCTCACCCCCTTGGTGGATGCAGGCCAGGGGGCCATTCATCCAAATCCAAGTTGTCCCGAAGTCCTGTCCAGCAAGCAACCCTCTGGCTGGAATTCGGCCGGTCCAGAAAAACAGTTTTATGCCAGCCTCATCCACGGGCGCATGAGACATCTCAGGTCATCACGGCAACATTTTTGTGTGCTTTTAAAAATGTTTTTAAGCCATCAGCACTGTGGTATAGTGGGCTAAGCCTCTACCTGCAGTGCCATCATCCCATATGGGCGCCGGTTCAAGTCCCGGCTGCTCCATTTCTGATTCAGCTCTCTGCTATGGCCTGAGAAAGCAGTGGAGGATGGCCCAAGTCCTTGGGTCTCTGCACCAGTGTGGGAGACCCGGAAGAAGCTCCTGGCTCCTGGCTTTGGATCAGCGCTGCTCTGGCCATTGCCAGAATGAAGCCAGGGGCTGGAAAATTCATTCCAGGTTTCCTCCAAGGGTCAGAGGGACTCAACTGCTGGAGCCATCCCTGCTGCCTCCCAGGGTGTGCAGAGCAGGAAGCTGGAGCCAGGGGTGGAAGCCAGGCACATTCATGTGGAACGTGGGCCTCCCAACAGGCAGTCCACCTGCTAAGGCGAAGCCTCTGCCCCAGCCTTTTGTGTTCTGAGTCAGCACCAGCTAACTCCCAGCCCAACAGCCCCCTCCCCAGGCCCCGTCACGGGCAGGGGACCTGCTGTGGACTCCCAAGCTGTCATCTCCGTTTCACTCCTGCAGCCTGTCTGATGATGTCCCGTTGCTACCCTGTTAGTGCTGGACAATTTCAGCCAAACCTCTGCCACGCAATAATTAGGAAAAAAGCATAGTAATGGGAAATGCAGAATCAAGGTGTTGAGCTGGACAAGGGTGCCAACTTCGACTCGAGCCTGTCTGGCATGGTGAGATTTTCATACCACAAACACATACGCGTGCTCTGCTGATGCAAAAAAAAAAAAAAAAAAAAAAAAATCACCAGGGTCCATCCATCCTCTTCACTTTCCCAGTGAGTGAATGGTTGGCAGAAATCTTCCAAACTGTTTACTTAATAGCTTGCTCAAATGTATAGTTTTACAGCTGGGTGATTTGCTTGCTACTTCTCCCCTCCAAGAACCAAGTGCTGCGAGCTGGGATTTGCTGGAGCTGATGGGAGCCGTGTGGACAACTTGGACTTGGGTGAATGGCCCCCTGGTCTGCATGCAAGTGGCTTTGGCAGTGGTGCCGGCTCCCTTCTCCCCCTCTCTGGCGCAACTGTCTGGTTTCCATGGCTCTGCCAGCGGGAATCGGAGACAGCAGAACAGAAACAGAACCAGGTACCAGCCTCATGCTGCTGCTCCATTGTGAGCTGCTGGCTGCTTAGCAAAAGGGAAACCAAGGGAGTTTGTAGCAGGCAAAGTCTTGTGAACCCCGGCCTTCAGAAATCATAGGCAGACAATGCACCTGCTGAAAACATTGTATGGCCCAAAGAATCGGGGTGCACTGGGGATAGCAACGCATGGGGTTTTGCGCGAGAGAAAGAGGGAGAGGAAACAGGGCTCCGAGAGAGGATACAGAGCTGCTAGGTGTCTGCTGGCACTGGACCTCGTGACTACGCAAGCTGCAAAAGCAGAGAAGCCAGTGCTGTAATTCGCTGAGTCTGCAGGTCTGAGCGCTTGAGGAGAGGGAAGAACCCTGTGGTAAGTCTGCAGTGCCAGGACAGGGAGCCCCAAGGTCTGGGGGCGATAGACCGACATCCGAGCTCTAAAGGCAGCAAATCGCCTTCTCTCTGCCTTTTGGTTGTAGGTGGGCCCTCGACAGATCAGAAACCACCCCCGCCTCTCCCTCCTGCACCATGGGGAGGGCACCTGTTCTGTACACTGTATATGGACTCCATACTTATTGCATGGGGCCAGCGTTGTGGCACAAAGGACGAAGCCACCACTGCTTGTGGCGCTGGCATTCCAAATCAGAGAAGCAGTATGGTTCCCTAGCTGCTCTGCTTCTGATCCAGCTGTGTGCTAATGCACTTGAGAAGGCAGTGGAAGATGGCCCAAGTGCCATCACAGAGAGAGAGAGAGAGAGAGAGAGAGAGAGAGCGAGCCAGCTCCCACTGCCCTCGCTAGGTGAAGGTGCACGCTAAGGAACTGCTCGTGTCTCGTCCTGTGCACTGTGCATTCAGCCTCCTGGCCACAGATAAGGCCACGTGGACCAGCTCTGCTTGGTGCACACCAATCACCAGTCATTCTGGGTAATGTGGAAGCCCCTGGCCGTGCTGCTCACTTGGTCTGCACACCCTCACTGTGGGTCTCCCTCAGTTGGCTTGATACAAAGGCACAGCTCCAATGGATGAGAGCAGGCAGTGTGGGAGGGTTGGAGGGGGGACAGAGGGACAGGTCCATGTGTCGTAAGGCAGTGTCCAGGTGCCTCTGTGGGCTGAGAGAGGCCAGCAACTTGGCCCTGGGAGGTTGAGTGAGGGAGTCGGCTCCTCTGTGCCCTTGTGCTGGTTGGGGGGAGTGGGGAGGGTCACTTGCAAGGGATTCACCAGAGCCCGTGGGGGCCTCCCTTCTGAGCATCTGCTCCTGGAGGTGAGGCAGACACAGGCTGCCTGGTGGAGGTGGCACAGACTGCACACAGGAAAATGCCAGGAACATCAAACACAACATAAGGACCCAGGAGCTGTGAGGCCTTGGGGGCTAGCAGGCGCCCCTGAGGAAGGAGGAAGCATAGGGCTGCAGCAGAGTGGCCAACACGGGTTCACAGACCCTGGCAGTCCCCCCTCCTCCCACACTCAGCTCCACAGCCCCAGGCGGGTGCAGCCTTGCCTGCACCTGTCTGTGAGAGCGCCCTCTGCTGGCTCCTGTTGGAACAGCAGGGGAGGGGGCTGCCTCTCTGGGGGCTCCAGCACCCTAGCCGGTGTCTGCTGGATGGAAAAGCAGCTGTCCAGCCTGTGCTTGAATACCTGTAGTGACAGGGAGCTCAGTAGCAGTCCCTTCCATCACTGTCAATGCCGGCCATTAGAAACGGTGCTGATGCACGTCAGGTCCTCTGTGCATCACCCCGTGTGTCTGCCTTGTCATTGTCGCCCTGTAGGGCAGCAATGAAGCCACAGCTTGTGGTGCTGGCATCCCAGGGAGCTCCAGGAGTCCTGGCTGCTCCATTTCCGATTCAACTCCCTGCCAATGTGTTTGGGAAAGCAGTGGAAGATGACCCACGTACTTGGGCCCCTACCACCCACGTGGGAGACCAGATTGGAATTCTGGCCATTTGGGGAGTGAACCAGCAGGTGGAAGATCTCTCTCTCTCTCTCTCTCTCTCTCTACCTTTCAGATAAATACAATAAATCTTATTTTTTAAAGATGTGTCTCCACTGCAATGCCCAGAAATGCACCAGGACCTGTAGGTAGGGTCTGACCTGCAGCACCAGGGGAGCTTCACTGCCAAGTACTGGCCACTGACCTTGGGACACTGAAGCAGAGGTCAGAGCTGTTACGGGTTAGGATCTGAACTTTGGATACACCCAGAGTTTGTGCTCAATTCTCATGCCTCTGTGTGTATGTCCCTAATTAATCCCATGCATTATCCTGCCAGCAAACACTGAATCCCACCATGGGCCAGGCTGTTGCTGTCCGTGCTCTGCTGTCTAAGAGGATATCTTGACAATTCCCCTATTAACCTTCACCGTGGGTGGTTGCGTCCACGACTCTCATCGACAGCTGGAACAAGCCTACCCGAGTGCCACAGATGGTGGATGCTGGAGCACTGCAGACTTGGGATTTCTGCAGCAGACAAAGCCAACTTGCAAGCACCCCAAGATCTGAATAAATCTAAAATCTGAAAAGCATCTGGTCGCAAGCATTCTGGGTATCACAGGGGTCCTCCAGCTATGTGTAGATGACTTGAGATGTTGAGTTTACACACACACGCACATGCTCACACACATGCATGCACACACATGCCCGCATACATACACACATACATATGCACACACATATATACACACAGATACACACAATACACACATATAACACATATATACACATATGAATACACATGTATACATACACATATATACACACATTTACATGCATGCACACTTATATATACATAAATATACACACATGTACACATATATACACATGTATACATATATATGCTCACATACATACACACATACATATGCACACAAATATATATACACTATATACACAGATACATATATACACACATATAAATACAATGCATACACACATATATATACACACATTTACATGCATGTACACTTATATATACATAAATATACACACATGTACACATATATACACATGCACACACATATACGCACAAATATACATATATATACACACACGAACACACATATACACATATGTACACATATATATGCATACACATATATGCACACACACACATATAAATGTATATACACGCACACGTATATGCACATATAAATACGCACATATACACACGAACACACATACACACATATGTCCATACGTACACATATATACATGCATGAACACACATATATGCATACATACACACACATACATATATCCACACACATGCACACATATACATACACACATATATGCATACATACATACACACATGAACACACATATATACAACACACATACACATATATATATCCACACATATGCACGCATATACATACATATATGCACACGTGCATATACACACATGCACATACACACACAATATGTGAATGCTTTTCAGGGCAGTGCAGTGAGGGAGTCTACACACATATATGCATACATACACACACATACATATATCCACACACATGCACACATATACATACACACATATATGCATACATACATACACACATGAACACACATATATACAACACACATACACACATATATATCCACACATATGCACGCATATACATACATATATGCACACGTGCATATACACACACATGCACATACACACACAATATGTGAATGCTTTTCAGGGCAGTGCAGTGAGGGAGTCTGGCAGGCAGCCCCCTCCCTGGTCCCGGTGCCTCTGAGCTCCACGCTCCATCCTGACGCTCCTTAAAGGTGACAGCTGCACAGAGCTCCCTCGGGCTGGCAGTCATCACTGCCCTTGGCACGTGACTGTTCCACCAGCTCCCAAGGCTTTGATGCGGCACCCGTGAGGCCTTGCTCTATCATCCTCAGCCTGATCAAAAGGCTTCCACGTGTCACCTTGTCACACGCTCTGCAGCAATGCAGAGACACTGCGACTGTGGCATTCCCCAGATGTGCAACCCAGAGATCGCATCAGCCCTCGCCTCGCCCTGCCGCCCGTGTCCTGCACGGTCTGCAAGCCCCCACGCCCGGGGCTGCCCCCAGCCGGGCTGCACAGTGCGGTCCCACTGCTGCCCACAGAGCGCCTGCTCCACGCCCCTGACTCAGAAGGGATCCTGGGGTGGCAGCGTCGCCTCCGTGTGTCGCCTGGGGAGCTGCATGCTTTGTTTCTCTCCTGGGCTCGCCAGGGCCTCGTCTCGGAGGAAATGTCTCAAGTCATAGGGTTTCCCCGCATCCCTGGGGAGGCTATTTTAAGCTAATAATAGATGACATTCTCAACAAGGACTTCCTGATGTTAATCATAAAGTTTCCGCACTGACTTCACTCTTATTATTCCCCCTTAGATTTTCTATTTGTAATACAACTGAACACACACCTCCTCGGGCTGTGCCCAAATATGTGTGTTGGGTGCATGGGGTGTAGGACAAGGATCCTAGCTACTGACTTGCATATATTCTAGAATATTCAGACAGCCCCTGAATGTGTTGACCTAGGATATTTTTTGAAGAAAAAAATTTATTTGCTTATTTAAAAGGCAGAGTCAGAGAGAGAGAGAGAGAAAGAGGGAGGGAGAGAGAGAGAAATCTTCTATCCACTGGTTCAGTCACCACAGGATCACAATGGCCGGAGCTGGGCCAGATGGAAGCCAGGAGCTGGGTACTGCATCCAGGTTTCCCACATGGGCACAGGGACTCAGGTACTTGGACTAACTTCTGCTGCTCTTCTATGTGAATTAGCCGGGAGCTGGATTGGAAGTGGAGCAGCTGGGATTTGAATCACACCCATATGGGATGCCAGAGTCACAGGTGTCGGCTTAACCTGCTTGTGTCACAGTGCCGGCCCCAGACTTGGGATTTTTTTCAGTACACTGTGCCGTGCAAGTGACACACGCTCCGTAGAAACCAGACTTGGAGTTTCCAGTTAGGAGCTTTCCCCGGGGCTGGTGCTACGCGCTCCACTGCTCTCCCTACTTTCAGGAGACAAGCAGCTGTCACGGTGCAGTGTGTTGCTGGGCTCAGCTAGGGTGGATGGCAGGTGCAGGGGACTCACCACTAGCCGAGGAGCCTCTGGAGAGGAATGTAGAAACCAGAGCATTATCATGGCACTTTGCTGGAAATTGAGGCATATGGCTGAAATCCCTTGCATCCTTGGGGAGGCATGGAGGCCGTGGGGACCTGAGGCTGGATATGGGGAGTCTGCCTTGTCTCGCTCCCCAGGCCTGGGCACCCCAGGGACTGCAAAGAAGGCTGTAACGGGATGCCTAGCCCTTCCACCTGGGGGGCAGATGGCCACTCACAACCTCTCGTCTCTGAGATCTGCTGATGATAATTCTACTGCTATGGGTAACGACCAACACGCACTGAGTGAGCATCGGTCACTTTGGATTCAGCAACTCCCTTAATCGTTCTAACAAACCGAAGAGGTAGACAGACTATTCTCATTGTGGCTGAGAGGGACCAAGGCATGGGAGCCTCCAGTCTCTTGCTCAAGTGAACAGGGCAGCATTCTGTGGCACCTGCCTAAGCCAGCGGCGTCCGGATCTGTCATGTTCTTGGGCTGGGGGCTGCAGCAAAGGAAACTCACCTGAGTGGACACACAGAGGGCAGACCCCAGATGGGACTCACTAGCCACACGTGGCTTCCCGACACTTGACACTTGGACGGGGCCAGTGCCGTCATGCAGCGGGTTGGGCTGCTGCCTGCAGTGCTGGATCGAGTCCCAGCTGCTTCTCTTCCGATCCAGCTCTCTGCTACGGCCTGGGAAAGCAGTAGAAGCTGGCCCAAGTACTTGGGCCCCTGCACCCACATGGGAGACCTAGAAGAAGCTCCTGGCTCCTGGCTTCAGATCAGCTCAGCTCTGGCTGTTGTGGCCAATTGGGGAGTGAACCAGCAGATGGAAGACGTCTCTCTATGTCTCTACCTCTCTCTGTAACTCTGTCTTTCAAATAAATAAAATAAGTCTTTAAAAAAATAAAAAAATAAAGTTTGATCTCAGGACTGGCATTGTGGTACAGTGGGTTAAAACAGCACCTGTGTGGCCAGCATCCCGTGTGAATGCCAGTTTGAGTCCCATCCAGCTCCCTGCTAATACACCTGGGAAAGTGGTGGCATATAGCTTAAGTGCTTAGGCCCCTGCCACCCACGTGGGAGACCCAGATGGAGTTCCAGGTCCCTGACTTCTGCCTGGCCCAGCCCTGTTTCAGCCATTTGGGAAGTGAATCATGGTGTGGAAGATCTGTCTCTCTCGCTCTGTCTCTCCTTCTGTCTCTGTAACTTTGATTTACAAATAAATAACTTAATTTTAGAACTCTGATCTCCATTTTGCTGTTTGACTTTTCAAATTAGGAAGTCGAGGAAGGAAGAAAAAGCAGTATTTCCAACAAAACAGAGGGGAACATTATCCATCTAGCTTAATTTCTTGTATTCTTGGTCAAGGCTATTTAACAAGCTATATCTCATAGGTTGCTAAGGAAAGAAAAATACACCATTTTAAATAAGAATGAGGACTAGAGGGAGGGAAGAATAAAAGCCTTAAATGCCGGCAAAGCAAAGAAGGAACAGGGGCTGGCGCTGTGGGGTAGTGAGTAAAGGCCACCGCCTGCAGTGCAGGCATCCCATATGGGCGTCAGTTCAAGACCTGGCTGCTCCTCTTCAGATCCAGCTCTCTGCTATGTCCTGGGAAAGCAGTACAAGATGGCCCAAGTCTTTGGGCCCCTGCACCCACATGGGAGACTTGGAAGAAGCTCTTGGATCCTGGCTTTGGATTGGCCCAGCTCTGGCCGTCACAGCCATTTGGGGAGTGAACCAGTGGATGGAAGACCTCTCTGTCTCTCTTTCTCTGCCTCTATAACTCTGCTTTTCAAACACATTTAAAAATCTCCTTAAAATTTTTTTAAAAAGAAGGAATTAAAAAAAAATAACTCTCAGAACTGTTTTCCCATTTTCTTTCTGACTGCACAGAGTTCTCGGTGGAGGGGAGCAGGGTGGGTGGGGGTGGGGACATCTGAGCTCTTCCGTGGCCCAGCTGTGACCCACCAGGATCTGCAGCCTCTTACAACCCTGGGAGCCAAGTCCTTGACCTCCACAGCCGACCTCCCCTGCCGGCCTCCTCCCCGCTGGGCAGCCGGTGCCGGCTTCATTAGAGTGCCACACTCCGACACCCTCCAAAGAGCCCCAGCATCATTAAACAACTTCATAGCCATCACATGGCCCCCAGAGGCATCTGCCTTGTCCGGCCATGGGAAGGGGTCAAGGCCTCGGGGGGCCCAGCTCAGGGCCAAGGGCAAGGTGCAACGTCTTCAACTGAGCCCAGAACGCCTCGGTGATGCCCCAGGGAGCGCGTGTCTGGAGAAGACCACGGCTGCTCCAGGGGTGGGAAGGAGGACCCCTCCCAAGGGCAGCCTTCGGGCTGCTGCAGGGAGCTGAGTGACTGACAGATGCCAGCCACGTGAGGACCACATGCCGGCAGTTCTGGGGAGGGATACTGGTGGGCTGTGAGGTTTCCTGATGACAGCGACAGCCGTAAGCAACGTGAAACTACAGACGAGAGAGGTGATTTGTGAACTGGAGCTGGGAAGAATGATTCTTCACTTGTGACAGAGGATGAGGGTGATTTTCTTTTTTGTTTTTAAAGATTTATTTGAAAGTCAGAGTTACACAGAAAGAGGAGAGAGAGAGAGAGAGAGAGAGAGAGAGAGAGAGGTCTTCCATCTGCTGGTTCACTCTCCAAGTGGCCGCAACACCTGGAGCTGTGCTGATCTGAAGCCAGGAGCCAGGAGCTTCTTGTGGGTCTCCCACGCAGGTGCAGGGCCTGAGGACTTGGGCCATCTTCTACTGCTTTCCTAGGCCACAGCAGAGAGCTGGATGGGAAGTGGAGCAGCCGGGACTAGTACCAGCGCCCATATGGGATGCTGGCACTGCAGGCGGTGGCTTTACCCACTAAACCACAGCGCCAGCCCCACATAGTGATTTTCCTCATCAGCCAAGTGGCAAGAGTAGTGCAGGAGCAGGTGACAGTTCTGGGAGGAGCTCTTGTTCAGGGTCACCTGGGGGCAAGGCTGGCCCTTGGGAGCCTGTGCCTGCTATGTCTTAGACTCTGGAGAGTGGTGCACCCCCCAGGCTCCACCCCAGTCCCAGCCCTAGCCAGGGGGTTTGTTAAGGACCTATTTATATGTGCTTGTCTAATCCATTGGCTCAAAATCACTGTGCCCATTTTATAGATAGGAGAAACTGAGGCTCAGGCTCTGAGTTGCACAGTGAGTAAGGGCTCCCCCCACCCACAGCCTCCCTCCATTCAGGTCAATGTACATGAAAGGGTCTTGGGCCGGTGCTGTGGAGTAGTGGGTAAAGCTGCCACCTGCAGCCAGCATCCCAAATGGATGTCGGTTCAAGTCCCTGCTGCTCCACTTCCGATACAGCTCTCTGCTGTGGCCTGGGAAAGCAGTAGAAGATGGCCCAAGTCCTTGGGGCCCTTGCACCTGTGTGAGAGACCTGGAAGAAGCTCCTGGCTCCTGGCTTTGGATCAGCGCAGCTCTGGTCGTTGTGGCAACTGGAGAGTGAGCAGTGGATGGAAGATCTCTCTCTCTCTCTCTCTCTCTCTCTCTCTCTCTCTCTCTCTCTAACTCTGACTTCCAAATAAATAACAAAAAGAGTCTCCAAATGTCCCCAAACGTTAAGACGACTCTGGAAGGCAGATGGATGGATCTGGCCAGAGCCGGGGCTCCGGCCCTGGCTGCCTTGAAACTAAGCCCTTCATTTCTGTGAGGCTCAAGTGTCGGTTTTCTAACTGGACAGGAGCAGGTGTGCTATCAGGAAGAAACGAGAAGACACACACAGGTTGCCCAGCAAGGCGGCCCCTGGTGAAGGTAGCTAGCGGATGACCGCCTCCCTGCACGCAATAAGAACAAAGTGTCACACACTCAACCGCATGTCCCCAAGCCTGACTGTCCTCAAGGAGCTTGTGGTCTGGGGGCAGAACAGCCACACACACACACACACACACACGGAGGCCCGGGACTGGGAGGAGGAAGTTGAGAGGGCACAAGGAGGGTACCCGAGGGCAGTGACCTGGGGAAGGGGACTTGAGGCTCAGTCTTCGTTTTCCAGGCCAACACCAGGAAGCCCCACTGCAGCCCGGGAGACCTAGGGGTGCAGAATATCCTTGGGATGCGGGCGTGGAGGGAGATGAGGGAGGGGGAGGTGGAGATCAGCTTGGGAAGATGGAGACGAGAGCACCAGGGAAGGTTTCAGAGCACGCATTTTAGCTCCGTTTTCCATCCCGGTGCACAAGAGGATGGTGCCAAGCAGAGCCAACATGGCTGCCATCACGCAGGAGCCGAAGTCCTTGACTTGGCCGTCTGTTCAGAGAACGCGGGATGATGCTGTAGTGTGAACCGTTTCCGACAAGGCCCAGGAGAACAGGACTGTCCCATCCTGCAGCCTCCTGGTGCCCCGATGCCCGACTGCCGGCCCCGGGGTCTGCTGCTTCCAGCCCAGTGTTGTCTGAAGCTCCAGGCAGGGACCCAGCCAAGGCCTGTGGCCATTTCACTCTCTGTCATCATTGGAAGCAGTCCTCTGGCTCCACTTTTTAAATGAGGCAGCTGTGAGTGTTGTAATTATAGTGACATGCCCCGACATCTTCCAGATTCACTCCTTAAAATATTTTTTCGGTTTATCCTTTCATCACCCAATGGCTTACTAGAAAAAATGCTACATTTGGGGCCCATCATGGATAAACACCCCCGTGAAGGGACACTATTCCCGTAAGGACTGAGTTCAACAAAACCTTGGGTGAACTTAAGGCTTGTGGAGTCCACTGCCTTTGGCAGGCAGTGGGGCTGGGGTCACCCTGCCTGGGAGGGATGAGCCACTGTTTTCCCACTGCTCTCCGTGGCCTGAGTGGCTCTGTGGCAAAGAAAACGTGCTTCTACTCTCAACACGTGGCCACACTGCATGTGGGCGGAAGCTACCTGCTGCACTAGCCCCGGGCAGGGGAAGGACCACGGACTGTCCCTCGCCACTGTGAAGGAGGCAACCTCTCCTTATCCTCTCCTCTGCCCCTGGTAAGCCCGCACTTTCTTGCCTGGTGTTCTGTTTCCGTCGATGTCTTCATTGATGATCACACATATTCTTCACCCACAGCAAGAAGGCGGGAGACCCCAAGGGCAGCCCCAACTGCTCAGAAGACAGGCAACGTGGGGGTTCTCAAGGGAGCCGGCGCTGTGGCGTAGTAGGCTTAGCCTCTGCCTGTGGTGTCGGCATCCCAAATGGGTGCCTGTTTGAGTCCCGGCTGCTCCACTTCCAATCCAGCTCCCTGTTAACTCACCTGGAAAGCAGCAGAGGATGGCCCGAGTGCTTGGGCCCCTGCACCCACCTAAGAGACTTGCATGGAATTCCTGGCTCCTGGTGTCGGCTGGCCCAGTCCTGGCTTTTGTAGCCATTTGGGGAGTGAACCGCTGGATAGAAGATTTCTCTCTCTCTGTCACTCTGCTTTTTAAGTAAATAATACAATTTAAAAAAATAAATGGGCCCAGGTGAAGGAAAAACAAAATCTCTCTCTCTCTGCCTCTCAAATCAATAATTTTTGAAAGGAAACTGTACACACAATGGAAATAAAAAAAAATTAAATAGCGTATTCATGGCTGGGACAACTTAACATTGTCAAGAGGCGTTGCTTCTCACGTTAATCCACAGATTGAATTAGATTCCTATCAAAAGCCTGACTTCCTCTGTGCGGCACAGGTGGAAAACTAATCTTCAGATTTCTGTGGAATTACAAGGGGTCTTGCAGAGTCAACATAATCCTGAGAAGGAACAAAACATGGCGGACTGCTAAAGCTTCCTACAAAGGTGCGGTCATCGCAACAGTTCATGGGCTGGCATAAAGAGCCACACGAGACCCATGGATTGGCGTTGGGATTCTGCACATAGACAGCTCTGTTTTGAGTTGCTTAACCTTGACAAGAGCGTCCACACTCATTTTTTTTTTTTTTTGACAGGCAGAGTGGACAGTGAGAGAGAGAGAGAGACAGAGAGAAAGGTCTTCCTTTTGCCGTTGGTTCACCCTCCAATGGCCGCTGCGGCCGGCTCATTGCGCTGATCCGAAGCCAGGAGCCAGGTGCTTCTCCTGGTCTCCCATGGGGTGCAGGGCCCAAGCACTTGGGCCATCCTCCACTGCACTCCCTGGCCACAGCAGAGAGCTGGCCTGGAAGAGGGGCAACCGGGACAGGATCGGTGCCCCGACCGGGACTAGAACCTGGTGTGCCGGCGCCGCAAGGCGGAGGATTAGCCTATTGAGCCGCAGCGCCGGCCAGCGTCCACACTCTTATACTTGACCTCAGAGGGCCTGGATTTGAGTCCCAGCTCCACTCTCTGGGTTAACGTTGTGCTAGCGTGCACTCCAAGAGGCATCAGACTGATGGCCAAGTAATTGTGTCCCTGCCACCCATGTTGGAGGCCTGGATGGAGTTCCAGTGCCCCTGCACTAGGCTCTTGGAGAGTGAACCAGCGGATGGGGGATCTCTTTCCATCTCCCTTTCTGTGCCTCTCTGCATCCCATGTGGGCACCAGTTCTAGTCCCATCCAGCTCTCTGCTGTGGCCTGGGAAAGCAGTAGAAGATGGTCCAAGTCCTTGGGCCCCTGCACCTGCGTGGGAAACCTGGAAGAAGCTCCTGGCTCCTGGCCTCGGATCGGCGCAGCTCCAGCCATTGCAGCCAATTGGGGAGTGAACCATCAGAAGGAATGATCACCTTATATACGCATATGGAAGTGTCACACAAGCTCATGCAGTGTCCGACCCTCGGCTTGTCTCTGCTGTCACCATTGTGGTAGCTACTCCACTTGGCACCAAGCATGGGTTCTGTCCATGTTACTGAGATTTCTTTCTGTTGCACAACTCATTTCAGGCAGGTTATGCACTCCAAGGTCAGTTTAGGGTGGACTCTGCCTCCTTGATGGGTCGAGGTGCAGTGCGTTTATGAGCCGACCCGTAGGCAAACATCTACACTGAATAGCCCATTCCGAAAGCAGGTTTAGATTCAGAGCAACAGCAAGGGAAATGTACAGAGATTTCCCATGAACCCCCTACCCATCCATATCCGGCTCCATGTGGTACATTTGTTTAACCTGTGGTGCCCGCACACCGTTGTCATAGCAAGATTGCAATGTATATCAGATTCACGCATGCTGGTGTGTATTTTCCAATATACATCGGCACAGCATTATGCAACATGGTTTCCCTGTCTGGAAAATCCTCTCTCTTCCACTTCCTCCTTAGTTCTGGGGATCTTCTTCTGTCTCTGTAGTTTTGCCTTTTACCAGCATGAGCCATTTAGTTGGAATCACAGACTAAGTAGCCTTTGCACATTGGCCTCTCTCACCTAGCGATTTGCAACTGAGACCCCCTGTGTCTTTTCATCTCTTCTTAGGGCTGGGTAATATTCCATTGTGGGGGCCTACCCCAGTGTATGCATCCATGCCCCTCTTGGAGGCAAGAGAGATCATTCCCAGAAAGATGATCGTGTTGGCAATTGTGCAGGACAGCTCATTTATAAAGCAGGAGATGAAAGTCTATCCCCAGTACTCTGCCTCTCGCCCTGCTACATCTCATTCAAAAAAAGTTTTTTTAGGTTTACTTATTTATTTGAAAGGCAGAGTTATAGAGATGCAGAGGCAGAGAGAGAGAGAGAGAGAGAGAGAGAGAGGTCTTCCATCCACTGGTTCACTCCCCAGATGGTCACAATGGTTGGAGCTGCACCAGTCCAAAGCCAGGAGCCAGGAGCCAGGAGCCAGGAGCCAGGAGCTTCTTCTTGGGTTTCCCATGTGGGTGCAGGGGCCCAAGGACTTAGACCATCTTCTACTGCTTTCCTAGGCCATAGCAGAGAGCTGGATCAGAAGTGGAGCAGCCAGGACTTGAACCGGTGCCCATATGGGATGCCAGCAGGTGGTGGCTTTACCCACTACCCCCCCCACTACATCTCGATTGAACAGGGGCTAGAGGTGGCTATATTCCTATGGGCACACCATATTGGTCTTAACGATGGCCTGAGCAGCAGGCTATGCTGGGAAAAACACTCAGAAAACCACCGGCATTCTCTCTTTTCTGCTAATCCTAGGGATTCCCAAGGCCAAGAGGGCCAATCGAATTCCAGCTAAAATCAGAGAACTACATCTGGGGAGGCTCTGGGCAGTGTGTAGCTGGGCTCCTCCGCCCATCCTGCGGGAGCCCCAGGGTGTGTCTCCCTGCTCTTCTCTCAGCCTTGCCTGTCCCCTTCCTCAGTCTCCGTTGAAGCCCCACGGGCTGAGTCGGGATTTGCTCTCCCCGCCTCCTGACGGCCACACGCTGCACGGCCACGGGGCCCCACCGTCAGACCTCCTTGTGTGTGTCCCTCCAGAACGCCTGTGTTCAAATCTACCCCGCCACGTGTTGGTGGTAAGAGATGGGGCCAGGCGGGCCAGATCAAGAGAACAGGGGGCCCTGGGGAACGGGATTAGCATCCTTATCAAACAGCCTTGGGGGAGTTTGTTTTCTTCTTTTCAGCTCTTGGCAAAAGGGAGGAGTAGCCCTCATCAGACATGTGGTCTTCTGTGCCTGACCTCTAGACCTGTAAGTAATGCGTTCCTGTGGCTTATAAATGACCTGGCTTGAGGGGTTTTGCTACAGCGGCTCTGATGGACTCAGATGGTCTCTGTTGGTTCCATGATGCTCTATTGCTACCCTGACTGCACTTCCTCCCAGGAGGGGAGTTTGTCGGGCTGGCTGTGTGTGACACATCTGTATGGGCTGTGAGCGCAATTTGGGGTGCACTCCCAGATGGTGGTTGGCTGTGGCCAGCCTGGCTCCCCTCTGCCCCTGAGGCTTCATCAAAACCCTAGATGTGTCCATTGGCCCAGGAACGTGGCCTCCACCCTCTGTGCTGTCCCACTCCTCCTGAAGAGGGTCTTCAGAATTTCCCCCTGTGGCATCCTGGAAGGTGGCTTCACAATGACTTCCAATGCTTCCCACTGATCCCCAATGCCAGTGTCGGGGCCGGGGCCGGGGCTGGGGTGGGGGTCACAGGAACGAGACAGGGCACAGGCTTCTGACTCAGAGTCTCTTGGGATCTTGGGATCCCATCGTCCTCCTGTCTGCTGTTCCATTTGCTGAGTCCATTGGATTGCTTGCCTGAACACTGTTGTAAGATGGTCATTGCTAGATTTTCACAGAGGACTGGCTCTGGTATCTGTGAATTCTCAATTCCCTTATGCAAAAGGACATGGTGTTTGCATGTAACCCACTCATATCATCTCGTAATCTCTAAATCGTCTTAGAACACCGAACGCAATGCCAACGCTTTGTGAACGGTTGTTAGGTTGCCTTGTACGGGGAATGATGTTTCAACACAGACAGGCTATGTTCTCCAGGCATTTTCTACCTGAGGGTGATTGAATCTGAGGATGCAGAGGCCGTAGGAGTGGAGGGCCGACCGTTGCTTGGAAATGGTGGTGAGGATTCAAAACTATTCATGTTCAAAGGGCCTAGACCCATGCAAGGCACAATTTCTTCACTGGTGTTGATGAGCTTAGATTCAAAAAAATGCTTTCTTTTCAAACGTGTAAAACTTGAATCACTTATATGGGGGGTCTGCGATGAGCCAGGAGGGAAAAAAAAACAAAAAAAAACAAAACATATTCCAGGGAAGGATTCAGGATTCTGAGCAGCTGCTGGCTTGGAAGACATGTGCCGAGGGAAAGAAGACACTGTCGCTCCCCTTTTTATGAGCAGTTTTTGTAATAGCGTGGGCAATCTCTTCAAACCAATCCCTTCCGCGCCCTCTGAAACTCGCCAGATTTCGTTATTAAATATTTATGGATATTTACCATATTTGCTGAGACATTCGTTTTAGGGACCAAGTCAACATGAGATTTAATTCCGTGTGTTTACAAAGCGTTTCCCACATGATTTTAAAGGAATCTGAGAGCGTTTACAGTAGGAGCAGCACGTATAATCCCAGTGAATGACAGAGTGAGGCTGGATTCCTCATTTTACAAATGCATTCGATTGGTGCCTACGATTGCCCATGGTGTCTGCACGGGTGCCATGGCGCTGGGCTGTGCTGGGGCTGTCATTTGCCCAAAGACAGCAGGCCAGGTGTGGCTGACCTCTGTCGTGAAGGGGACAGGCAAACCTTGCTGTTCTGAAGTTCACTTTGCCATCACAGAACCAAGCTTTGGCAAGAGATCTGGGATGCCAGCTGTGCCTCCAAAAGCTTGCGACAAGAGCGAAAGTCACGGTTCAAATCATCACACACATGTTCATTGTTTGTGTCTTCTTTATTTTTTATTTGTATTTATTTATTTTTATTTGACAGGTAGAGTTATAGACAGTGAGAGAGAGAGAGAGACAGAGAGAAAGGTCTTCCATCCACTGGTTCACTCTCCAAATGGCCACCATGGCCGGCACTGGGCCGATCTGAAGCCAGGAGCCAGGTGCTTCTCCTGGTCTCCCATGGGGTGCAGGGCCCAAGCACTTGGGCCATCCTCCACTGCCTTCCCGGGCCACAGCAGAGAGCTGGCCTGGAAGAGGAGCAACCGGGACTAGAACCCCGGTGCTCATGTGGGATGCTGGCACCACAGGCAGAGGATTAACCAAGTGAGCCACGGCGCCGGCCCCTAAAGATTTATTTATTATTTATTTTATTTATTTATTTATTTATTTTAAACTTTTATTTAATGAATATAAATTTCCAAAGTACAGCTTATGGGTTACACTGGCTTCCCTCCTCCCATAACTTCCCTCCTGCCCGCAACCCTCCCCTTTCCCGCTCCCTCTCCCCTTCCATTCACATAAAGATTCATTTTCAATTCTCTTTATATACAGAAGATCAGTTTAGTATATATTAGGTAAAGATTTCAACAGTTTGCCCCATATAGCAACACAAAGTGAAAAAACTACCGTTGGAGTACTAATTATAGCATTAAATAACAATGTACAGCACATTATTTTTAAAATTTATTTGACAGGTAGAGTTATAGACAGTGAGAGAGAGAGAGACAGAGAGAAAGGTCTTCCTTCTGCTGGTTCACTCCCCAAATGGCCGCGTCAGCTGGCGCTGCACTGATCCGAAGCCAGGAGCCAGGTGCTTCCTCCTGGTCTCTCATGCAGGTGCAGGGCCCAAGCATTTGGGCCATCCTCCACTGCACTCCTGGGCCACAGCAGAGAGCTGGACTGGAAGAGGAGCAACCGGGACTAGAACCCGGCGCCCATATGGGATGCCGGCACTGTAGGTGGAGGATTAACCAAGTGAGCCACAGTGCTGGCCCCATGTGATTGTGGCTTCTTGTCTTCAGATGCTGTTCTCACCCCCATGATACATACATGTATACCTGTGTGTTTGTGTACACACACACACACACACACAAGGGTATTGCAAAAATTTCTTGGAAAGTGGAGTTTTGGTGCACAAAGTTTTTAAAATCCTTGCATAGTTTTTTTTCTTTAAATATGCATTTCCATGAACTTTGGGAAGTCCTGTTGTGTGCGGGTGTGGAATTTGTAAGATATGAAACAGGAGTTCAATTTCGGGGCAGCATTGCGGCATAGCAGGTAAAGCCACTGCCTGTGGCTTCACTACCCATAGGGGCGCCGGTTTGAGTCCTGGCTGCTCCACTTCCAGCCCAGCTCCCTGCTAATGCTCCTGGGGAAGCATTAGTGGAAGGTGGCCCAGTCACTTGGTTCCCTGTAGCCATGTGGGAGCTCCCAAGGAAGCTCCTGAGTCCTTGCTTAGGCCTGGCCCTGCCCCGGCCGTTGCAGCCATTTGAGGAGAAAACCAGTGGACAGAAGATCTCTCTGTCTCTGTAACTTACTCTCTCTGTGTTAACTCTGACTTTCAAATAAATAAATCAATCTGAAGAAGAAGGAGGAGGAGGAGGAAGAGGAGGCGAAGAAGTTCAATTCCAGAGTGCCCTAGCTTACTTATCTCTGGCTTCGCTATCAAAATATGCGAGTCTCCTCTACTGCCTGTGTGATCTTAATTAATACAGGGCTCAGCCTCTCTGAGCCCATAATCCAAGTGCTGTGTCTCTACCCTCCTCCCCGCTGACTCTGTTTCGCCAAGGCCAGAGCACCCAAGACCACTCTCCTTAGCCTTTGGCACAGCTGCACAAGGCCGGCCAACCACACACTTGATCTCTGGGAGGAAGGAATGTCACTCTTGGGTAAATTGCCTTTTCTTCTTTAGCGTCCGTTGATAGACTCACGCGGCCTTTCTTCTTCAGAGTTAGGGTGGATCACCCTGAGTTTCAAATGTTGAAACAACCAGGTGGTGTTTGGTTTTGCAAGCCAGAGTACAATTTGGTTTTACAAACAAGCGTGATACCGGCCACTCAAAATGAGTAGGGATCTCCCCGATCTGGAAGCACTAAGGAAAAATTCATGTTAATTCCTCTCGAAATTTCTGTCTGGTTCTAGAGATTTCCTTTTTTCAGGAACTCGCAGGCTATAAATTCAACTCCTTTCATGGCTATAGGACTATTGGGATTGTCTGTTTCATTCTTGCTGAAGTGTGCTAGCTTGTGGGTTTGGAAGAATAGGTTACAGAATTCATGAGCATGAAATCGCCCCTAATACTTTCTTACTAATCGTTTGCCTGGCTGCAGATTTCATTCCCAACGCTAGTGATTTGTGTCTCTGTTTGCTCTTTGTTTTCATTTTTGTTATTTTTTTAGCCTTGCTAGAGGCCTCTGCATTTTACTGATTTGCTTTTAAGACCCAACCTTTGTTTTTTGGATCGCTACTTTAAATTTCATGATCTTTTTCCTCTGTACTATGTTCTCGCCTCTTCTTGTGTTGGACTTATTTTACTTTTTTTTTTTTTTCCTCCCAGGTTCTTGTGGTAGGTACTTGGAGTGTTGATTTGACATCACTCTGTTTTCCCAAACTAACAACTCAGGGCTGTGAATTTCCCCCCTCAACGTCACAATAACAGCACCCCACACAGCCCCATGTTTTGTCTTTTGATTTTAATTCAGTTACGTATTTTTAAATCTTCATTGAGGGGGCTGGCGCTATGGTGTAGTAGGCTGATCCTCCGCCTGCAGTAAAGGCATCCCATGTGGGCGCCGGTTCTAGTCCGGGTTGCTCCTCTTCCAATAAAGCGCTCTGCTATGGCCTGGAAAAGCAGTGGAGGATGGCCCAAGTCCTTGGGCCCCTGTACCTGCGTGGGGGACCAGGAAGAAGCTCCTGGCTCCTGGCCTCGGATCGGTGCAGCTCTGGCCCTTTGCAGCCATTTGTGGAGTGAACCAGTGGATGGAAGACCTCTCTCTCTGCCTTTCCCTGACTGTAACTCTACTTCTCAAATAAATAAATAAAACCTTTTAAAAAAATCTTCATTGAGACTTTCTCTTTGTCTTTTCGCTTATTTACAAATATGTTTGTTTTCAATGCGATTGAGGACTTTCCTCTTGTCTTTCTGTCCAATCTGATTCCACTACAGTCAGAGACGATACGCTATATTAATTTAATGACTGTAAATATCTTAAAAAATTCTTTTACGACCGAAGATATAAAAACACTGTGAAAACTTCATGAAAGTTAGGATTAAAAGCTAACTTTGTTTTTGTGCAAAAATTTAAATCCGTGCAAACAACAGGTCTTCAGAAACTTGGGGGAAAATGTGCATTATGGAAAAAAAAAAATCTGCATAGGTTTTGAATATTCTTGCACCAAAAAGCAGCTTACCTTTTAACTGCATTTTCCAGGCGCTTTCTGAAGTGCACTCCCAGAGCCCACCTTGGTGAACGCTCATGCGTGTGAGAAGCAAATGTGTGTTCTGCTGTGTTTCTTTCCTCCTGAGGCCCCTTTATCTGAAATTAACAATTCCCTGCTTTTAGAAACCAATGTCTTCTTGGTGTTCCTTGTGCTGTCCTTGTACTTTAAGAGACCTTAGTCCCTATATGAGATCTGAGTATCCTTATATTTTTATGTCTCCTCCAGATGGCATATTTTTGACCATTTATTTTTGACATTGGGACATATACAGCTTTACTTAATCATTTTAAACGACGTACTCTGGCAGAGCAAGGCATTCTTTATCTCAGCAGAAAGCACACACTGTGTATGAAGACGCTTTCCCAGGATTTAGAATTATGTAGCCGTGAGCTTACGTCTTGATGCTTCCAAGAGCTGGGTTCCCACTGAGTGGCTGGTGAACTCCACAGTCCTTTCCTCTCCTCCCACTGACACTGTCTCTGGCTGGCGGGGACCCCTCCTGCAACAGTAGACCGAAGGGTGAAAGCCACTGTGCTTGGACAGAGTTGCCCCAGCAGACGGGTCCCTTTCACCCTCCAAAAGGGAGTTCGCCGGATTACAGATCTGAGAAATGGGTTCTGCTCCTGGGTCAGTGTAGTCTGTTAAAGCCAATGGTGTTGCGTTGATAGCTGTTCCCTTTTCCTACCTATCTCTTTACCATCTACATGGTTTCTAAACCACCCTTGTCATTTCAGGGCCGGCCTGAGTGATGGCGGATCATTCCCTCATGGACCAGGGAGACCCTCCTAGTGGGCACCTGGGGGCCTGGTCTTCATCAAAGCAGAGACCTGGGATGTTTTTTCTGTCACCTTCCTGTGCTGAGAGAGTACGGGAATTAGGCTACATCCACTTCTTGGAAAATGCGCCATGCTGAGTCAGGATCTCATCAGGCTATCAGAATACACCACTCCCTTTTATTTATAGAATAGTGTATGTGAATTCATTTGGACAGAAGGAGGTGGCAGGCCACCCTGCCTGCCTCTCTATGTAACGGGCTCCCTTGCACTATTAGTCATAATCAATCAACGGTCCAAACTGTAATTACTATCTTCTGCATGCTTCAGAACTACTCTTCCTTGAAATTGCTTTGCAAATCCTATTGACCGATTTGGAATCAAAACAGAATGCAAGAGACTTATCCAACCTAGAAATCTGTTCTGCACATTTCCCTTTAAAATACCATTGAGAATGCAAAAAAAAAGATCCCTTTCTTGTATTTTTTGCAGAAGCAGTGCAAGGAAGCGTGTCTAAAATCACAGAGCTAGGCACACACAAGCACAGACATGTGTGGTCCCACACACAGGGAGTCGGGGTCAAACAATCTTATTACATACATGGTTGGGGAACACAGGGGAGAAGCTGGCAAGAGAAGACGTGGAGCTCCCGTTGACTAAAGATAATGGCATGGACGTGGCTCTTGGTGCACATGAAAGAGAGTGTGGTGAGTAGAGAGAATGATACATACAGACTACTACAGAGAGGCGCAGGAGGATTGTCCCTTGTCACTTGTGAAGCGGGATCCTCTAATGTTTTCAATCTGTTCTCACTGTGGTCCTCTATGGGTTTCTCAGGTCTCGGCAGTCCCTCTAAGACCATAGAAAGAGCTGCAAATTTCCTTGGTTGATCTGTTAGGCAATATGCATGCTGTCTGTAGGTTTGAATCAGGTCCAGGTTGGCCTGCAACTCTTCCTGCCCATGGTGATGAGCCAAAACCGTATCCACAACATTCGTCATCCAGCCAAGGGTTTGGAAGCTGCCCAGTCAACCCAGCCTGTAGCAACAGGGTCAACGCTAATGAGCACGAGGCTTTCCCCCAAGCTCTGGATGATTGAGTGCAAGACTGCTGAGCTTGTAAGGGCTGACTCTAACTCCGATCCCAGGGGTGCTTTGCAGACTCCAGTGGGTGAGAACAGAAGGCAGCATTCTTGTTTCGATCATGCACCATCGGGGGCCCTGGTACTGACTTAGGAAAGACGGTGCACCTGCCTGCTGGCTTTGGGCATCCACCTGACCACACATCAGAGTTCTGCCACCATGTGCGACTCTTCATGGGGGGTGTGTCCTTGCAGAACTCAGCATCCCCAGCTGTGCAAACCCCGAGAAGGAACTTCTTGAACTTATCATGAGCAGTGGCACCTGAGAGGACAGATGAAACTCCCAAAGTCTGCAGACTGGGCACTCCACACGGGCCAGATTTGGTACCCACACCGGTGAAAATACACATCCCAGAAAAGTCAGTGCCATCTCTTCCTTGGCCAGAAGTGCCCTGCTAACTGCAGCCCTCCCCAGTGATTTCTGAATCCAGACTCTCTGCCTTACATGGTGGATACTGGGAGCCACCTGTGCTCCCCACCCCCACCACCCATGCAGGAGGGAGTGCATGGCCATAAGAGCTGCATCAAGAGCTGAGTCCCCATGGTTCTCCAAGCTTTCACAAGCTCCGCCTCCTCAGTCCTCAGTGTGAAGATCAAAGTGCTCATCTCAGCTGTGAGTGGGGAGGATAAAGAACAGATACTCGCTCCACGTCACCCGCTAAGCCAGGACTGGATCATTGAGTAGCTCAGCTCCCTCCCTGGGTATGCGAGATAACTGGCCACACTTGCTGATGGCTACAATGCTGATTGCTTCTGATGGTAGTTTATGACCCAGCTGGACATCTGCCTTCCCAGAGAGAAGTGTGCAGCACTTCTGGGGAGACGGGACTCAGGGTGTGCTTACTGTCACACCAACACCACACATATGACATATAAGATGACACATGTGACATACAACACCATACACATGACATGTAACTCCACAATGTGATAGGTAACATCACATATGACACATAACACCATTCATATGACATGCAACACCACACATGTGACATATAACACTACACAGAGGCATATAACAAGTATGACATATTACACCCCACCACATAACATTACACATGTTATATAACATCACAATACAACACATAACGACACACATATGACACATAACACCACACGTGACACATAACACCACACACGTGATACAGGACACCACACATACAGCATATAACATCACACAGATTGACAACATTACTGAAATTTTAAGAATAGGGATAATGAAAGGGTAAGAAATATGAGTAATCCAATGAACTAAATAGGTATTGGTCTAAGGAGAAAGAATAAAATACATCTAACTGTATTGAAAACTACTGCATTAAAGACGAGGTTGGTTGCTTATTAATAAGGCTCTTAAAATGTGATATTTGGCAATGTTGATAATAAAGGCAAGACTGAGTAGACTTTGCAAATGTCATTAGCTTAAGACTGATTGATTAAAAGAAAGAAAAGCTGCATGATGTAGATCAATGCTTCCAGGAACATAGGGAAAAATTTTTATTTCTCAAAATGCATATCAAGTGTAAAGCGTTCCAGCAATTTTTAAAAATTTAACATTATCTGGCCGGCGCCGTGGCTCAACAGGCTAATCCTCCGCCTTGCGGCGCCGGCACACCGGGTTCTAGTCCCGGTCGGGGCACCGATCCTGTCCCGGTTGCCCCTCTTCCAGGCCAGCTCTCTGCTGTGGCCAGGGAGTGCAGTGGAGGATGGCCCAAGTGTTTGGGCTCTGCACCCCATGGGAGACTAGGATAAGCACCTGGCTCCTGCCATCGGATCAGCGCTGTGCGCCGGCCGCAGCGCGCTACCGCGGCGGCCATTGGAGGGTGAACCAACGGCAAAAGGAAGACCTTTCTCTCTGTCTCTCTCTCTCTCTCACTGTCCACTCTGCCTGTCAAAAAAAAAAAATTAACATTATCTATGTTTTAATAGAAATGTATAATCATCATTAGGATATAGGCTGTATTGAGAAGTCCTCCAATAAAGAAATTGTATTTGGCCATGTTAAAAAAAATCACAAACAGGCATATAACAAATACAACATGTTACACACCTGCTACATAACATTACACACGTGCTATATAATATAACACAGATGACACACAACACTACACATATGACACATAACACCACACATATAACACCTACACATACAACATATAACATCACAAAGAGGCATATAACAAGCATGACATGTTACACACCTGCCATATAACATCACATGTATGATAGATAACATTACACATATGTCATAACATTACAAGTATGGCATATTACACACATGACATATAACGTTACACATGTGATATATAACATTACACATTTTGCATATAACAACACATGTATGGCTTACTATACACATGACATATAACACCACACACAGGCATATACTATCACATGTGTGACATGTTGCACATATGACATACATTACAATATGGCAGGTAACATTATATGTATGGCATATAACACATATAACATTACACATACAGTGTACAGCATTACATATATGACATGTAACATCACACACGTGACATGTAACATTACACATACGGCATATGATCATGTTAGCTCACCTCATCCCAAGGCACTAGGGGACTTTCATGGTCACCTTTTCTTGGGTTGGTTCATGCATTACTTCCTGCACTCCTCAGATAACCCTTGAAGGCAACAGCTTGGTGTGGGAGGGGGCGGCCAGGCCAGGAGACAGAGACCTGAGAAGCCAGGAGACAGAACGGGGGTGGGGGTGGGGGTGCATGTGGAGAGCATGTTGGAGAAGTGGCTGCCCTTTGTTTAGAAACTCGGTGGGTAGCCAAGACAGCCGAAGGTATTTTGGAACAGAGAATATGCCAGATGGCAAGGATGGACAGCAAGTGCAGAGCCATTGCCGCACAGGCGCTGAGGCACCCGAGAAAGGCAAGGAAGTCTGGGTGGCTGGGGATCTGGAGGGTGAGTGTAGACTGATGGGGAATTAGAGCAAGGTGAGAGTCTGTGACAGACTGTGGAAAGCCTTGAGGATCAGTCAGGAGTGCACGGTGGAAATCTCAGCGCGGACGCTGCCTTGTTTATGGCATTCCTCCCTTTCCCACTCCCAGCCACCCAGCCCGTTGTCCAAGGTGTCTAAGGCATTAGGCAAAGAACGGATTTACAAAGCCATAAAAATACCAGTGCAATGTCTTCTAGTGCTTTGTGTGTGCATCTGGATTTAAAATCAGCCAAGTGGAGCCTGAAGCCATGTTTGCTCTGGTTATAGGATCTGGTTGAAGCTTAGGGAACTGGCTGGGGACCAGGCCCTGTGGAGTCTTTTTTTTTTTTTTCCAACATCTGCTTCCAAGGTACCTGGAGTCACTGCCTTCAGCAGGATTTTTGGGAACCTGCTCCCCAGGGACATAGCTCAACATCAGGAAAGCTGGCCAGTAGCTTCCAGGACGGGTTAATTGTGTCCACTGGTAACGCCATCATTTGCACTCTCTTCCTTGAGACAGAAGCTCCTGGGATGGTTATCAGACAAGATTGATGCCTTTTCTACTCCCCTTTCTTTTTTGTTCCTTTTTATTTCCTCTAGAGTAGGTGATTTATTGAGTACAGTAGCCCAAACTGGAAGCCATCTACCGCCATGTCTATTAAGCCAGAACCAATGGACTTGCCGCTCTGTTTAGAAAGCTGTCTACACGTAGCCCAGGAACAGCTGTGTTGACAGTCCCAGGACAAATGAGGAAAATGTTCCAGAGATTTAGAACGTGTGATGGAACAACTTAATTCTTTGATGCTTCCCTCTCAAAGGAGGACCTTTCTGGAGACTTTGATGTTCCAAGAGCCAGACTCAGCAGCTGCCAAGGTTGGTCACAGTTTTCAGGTGCATTTAAGGAGAGCCATTTGGTGGGCATACCTCAGACCTAAATGTGCACACACGTGCATCACAACACATGCGTGCCGGGGGGACACTGCAAGTGTTTTCATGAAGCACCTCCCACTTGAGAACAGAGGTGGGTGGATCAGCATCCCAGTCAGGGTGATCATCATGGATGCTGTCACGAAGTGCTGGGGCAAGGATCATTAGTGGTCCCTGTGACCATTGGAAGGAGGCACTGTCCTCTTCACTCACAGGAAACAAAGGCTCAGGGAGGCTGAGTCACAGGTCCAATATCACACAGCAAGTGGCTCTAGCTTTGTGTGACTTTCAAGCCCACTTCCTTCAAATCCGCCAAACCAGGTGGTCCTACAGAGACAGTTGCATCAAAGAAGTCTGCTCTGCCGTTTCTTCTGCTCCTTCCCCATGCCTCTCATTCCTAAACTTATTCCCTTACCCATTCAACGTGTTTGAGGTGCTCATCACAGCCTAAACCTAGCACCGGGGGAAGCAGCTACAGCCCCATGTTTTCCTGCATTGACATCTCCTGTTCTGAGAAGCAGAGCTCCTTGTGTGAGCAAGGTAAGCAAAAGAAGCAGAAGTGTCCCCCCAGTTCCATCTGCAGGGGCCATCTTTCCCACTTCTGAGCGTGCACTTCAGTTTCCAGGGCTGCTGGAACAGGTCGCACCAACTGGACAGCTCCAAACAACAGAATCTACTTGCTCATGCGTCTGGAGGTCCAGAATCCAGGTGCTGGCAGAGTCACACTCTTTGTAAGACCTCCAGGGGAAATCTTCCACTGCCTCCTCCAGCCTCTGGGGGTTGCTTGCAATACTGGGCTCCCGGCAGCAGCATCACTGCCTTCTCCATCACATGTGTCTGAGTCCTCTCCTCTCCTCGTGTACACAAGAGACGTTCTAATCCAGTGTGACCTCACCTTAACTAATGACATCGACAAAGAACCTATTTCCCAACAAGGTCACACTCTGAGATTCCAGATGGACATACATTGGGGGAGGGGCATATTTATCAGTCCTCCATGGCTCCTTGATGCCAGCCCCACTGTCCAAGTTGTTGCCCTGTTGTGCACATTTATCACTCTCTACCTCTTTCTTGGCTGCACAAAACTCTCAGTTGGAAAGTGCCTGGTCTTGACAGTCAAGCTCTCAGGGAAGTCCTCTGTGTTCAGTTCTAGATGTGGGAACAATGGACTCCAAGACTCTTCGCTTGGCTGGGACAGGGTATATGCAGTGGGCAAGCACGAGAGGCGGATGGAGTCTGATCAGCATGGGCAGGGCGGGTGATGCTGAGCTGCACCACCAAGTAAGCTGATCCTGGGGAAATCACCTAAGTTCTGTCAACCTCAGCTCCTCCTGCATGGAAGGAGGCATTCATAACTCACAGGGTTATTGAGGATTCAATGAGGCAATCATTTAGCATCATTTAATGGTATCCATTAATGGGAACAGCAAACAAAAGGAGACAAAACACTCTGGGGAGGCTCCAGTGCCCGTACTGACTGACCCACTGGGAAGGTGGGTGACCTGGATGACCTCCCCCACCCAGATTCTTGCATGCACTGTAGGGTCTTCCACCCACTAGCCCTGGGAGACCTGCAGAGCTCTAGATGCTTAGAGCTCTTTGTCCATCGAGTGTCACTCCTCTGGAGTCTTCCTATCATTCCTCCAGGTTGCGCTTCCAATTTATAGCATATCAATACCTGTCATAGATCTAGTCCTAAGTCTAATGGAAGATGCACAGGATGTGTATACAGAAAGCTCTAAAACACTGAGAGAAATGTATCTGAAACCTAAATCCATGGAGAGGTATACCATGTTCAGGGAATGGAAGGCTCCATATGGAAAAGATTTCATTTCTCTTCTAAGTTGGCCCACAGAGTGATGCAATTTCAACAAAAAGTGAATTTTATGGTAAAAATTCAGAGGCTGATAATAAACATTTATTTGCAAATGTAAAAGGCCAAGGGAATCCAATACAATGTTAGTAGGGAAATAAAGTATGAAGAATTGCTCAGCTGAGTATCAGGTTCTATGAAGCTTACGTTAGTAAGAGTTTGTGACATTAGGAAGAAGTAAGGAAAAAAAAATAGAGTCCAAAGACAGACCTGCTTCTGTGTGGGTTTCTGACTTAGGATAAACTGGTATTGCAGGGTATTGATAGACAGTGATTTCATTAGTGTCGGATCAGCTGGGAGTCCAATGGGAAAAATGAATATAATAATAGCTTTCAGATGGATTGTGAATCCAAAGTAGTTTCTAGAAGGTGATGAATGGAGAATATTAAATAGTTTGGGAGATTCTAACGTGCCTTAAATAGGAGATGAAAAAGCACTGATCATAAAATAAAGGATTGATTAGATGATCTCATTAAAGTTAGGCGTGTTTGCTCATTGAAGCATACAATTAAGAAAATGGGAAGTAAAGTCAGAAGTTGAGAAAATTCACTTGCAGCAACAAAACAAAACACAACAGGGCTCATTTCCAGAACAGCAAATGATTTTAAATTAGTAAGAGAAAAGGCATACAACTCAATTAAAAAATTGGCACAGGTCTCGAACAGACACTTCACGAAACAGAGTATCAAGATGGCAAATAAACACAAAAATTCTCAACAGCATTCGTCACTGGAGAAACACAAATAAAAACCACACAGAATAATGGCAGGGAGGAAGACTGAGTGTGGGTTAGAATGTGGAGCAAGCCGACATCTGCAAATTGAGACAACCGGTTTATGAATCAGCGTGTGATATTCCTATGATGGAATCCGTACACAGAAGTAAACAAAATGAGCTCCATCATATGTGTTGACATGCATGGAGCTCAAAACTATTGTTGAGACAGAGAGCAATAACAAGAAGCCATCTCTCTAAATTAACAACTCAACCACACATAGAGAAACCAAGACTATCTATGACTTAAGAAGATGTTCGTAAAAATGCAACAGCGGTGATTGGAAAACATATATCAGACAAGGGAACAACAAGAAAGTGGTGGGTTATAATAAGAGATTGTCATTCATTTGGGAGTGTTTTTGTAAAAAGAAAAGAATTTTGGAAAACAATTATTAACCTTGGGAGGCAGGATTACTTTTGGATTTTTTTTTTTTTTTACTTTTCCCCAATTTGAACTTCTTTCTCAAAGTGTGTTATTGGGTGGATCTGGTGTTGTGGACCAGGTTAAGCCTTCACCTGCAACACCAGCATCCGTAATCAGAGGACCAGTTTAAGTCCTGGCTGCTCCATTTCCTTTTGACCCAGCTCCCTGCTGATGTACCTGCGAAGGAAGTAGATGATGGCCCAAGTGCTTAGGGCCCTGCCACAAACATGGGAGACCATGATGGAGTTTGCGACCCAGCCCCAAATGTTGCAGCTATTTGGGGAGCAAACCTCTCTCTGCCCCTCTCTCTGTCACTGTGCCTTTTAAATATAAACAAAATAGGCCGGTGCCGCGGCTCACTAGGCTACTCCTCCGCCTGTGGCGCCGGCACACCGGGTTCTAGTCCTGGTCGGGGCACCGGATTCTGTCCCAGTTGCCCCTCTTCCAGGCCAGCTCTCTGCTGTGGCCTGGGAGTGCAGTGGAGGATAGCCCGAGTGCTTGGGCCCTGCACCTGCTTGGGAGGCTGGGAGGAAGCACCTGGCTCCCGGCTTTGGATCAGCACGGTGCACTGGCCACAGTGGCCATTGGGAGGTGAACCAACGGAAAAGGAAGACCTTTCTCTCTCACTGTCCACTCTGCCTGTCAAAAAATATATAAACAAAAATATATATTATATATAAATATATATATAAACAAAATGAGCCTTTAAAAAAGCATATCAGTGTGCAAGAAGCACTCGCTGCAGCTTCCTCGGCAGCTCAGGAAATTGCCTGCTGCCAGCTCCTTCCTCGTCCCAGGGACCTGCATCACCTCCTCCATTCTCCCTGCATTTGTCCTCTGTCCCAGGGCTGGGCCCTTCCTTCCTATACCCAGCCCCATGCAGCACAGCTCAGTTGGGTGGTGCAAATGATCAGGGCTCTTGTGCACCCTCACTCCTGCTCTTGCCCCACAGCTCCTCCCGTCTGGGGAAGCAATCAGGTGAACTGAGTAGCGCCCCCCAAAATTCACACTCCAAATTCAGACGCCTGAGGGGGAGGAAGGCTGATTACAAGTCAGTGCCGCTGTTTCCATCTTAGCACCTGTTTAGACTGGGCAATCCCTCAAATGGGGGCCACCCAGATCTAATCGCTGGACTTCACCCCATGCACAGTCCATGCACTTCAACTTAATTGGAAGGGAGGGAACTTCTCCATGGGCCCCCACCTGATCCCGAGGCCCGGAAGCCAAGGGTGGGCTGGGCTCACGTGTCCTGCTCCATCCCCCAGTGTCGTGGGTGCTGGCAGCCCACCTCCTGCTCTGTGCCCCTGTTGACTGCCCAGGGCATAGCACAGCATCTGGTTCTGCCTTTCCTCATCACTGGATGGTGTGCTAGGTGTGCTAGGTATAAAATCTCCTGCTGGTTTAATTCTTTGATTCTCAGCATGGCAGAGACCCCACATGAGACCCCTAAAGCGAGAATCTTGAGTGTAGCTGAGGTTTGAAGACATCAGTAGGATGATGACAAGGGGGTGAGAAGAACCACGAGAAGGGGCCTGTGAGAAGCAGAGTTTCAGCCTGGGTCAGGGAGAAAGGGATTTGGAAGCATGGTCAGACCAGAGAAAGCTGTCTCTCTTCAAGAGAGACTTGTGCAAATGATTCGTGGGGAAGACGAGCCAGGTCCTTGGCTGGAGACCTGAGAAGTGGGCACCTCTGGGAGGGCAAACTGTACACGTCCTCAGGGTACAGGAGAGGCACCATCAGGACAGACTTTATTTCTTTCACTTTGTAATTTTTTGCAGGATCTGCACGTAATTTTCCTGGACTTGAACAAACAACACAACAGCCTTCCAATGTGGAGCGCCATCCCCCCTTACCCCCTCCAGTCATGGCCTGCACTTGAGAATCACAGAAAAGAATTAAAACCCTGTCCACACTGCAGGGTTGGCCCCAGTGGAAGGTTCTGGGCCATCTCAGTTTATGCAGGGCTATGGCCCCTTGAGCCTGGGTGTTTCTTTGTTTTTTATTGTATTTTTTAAAGAGTCATTTTATGAATTTGGAAGGCAGAGCTCCAGAGAGAGTAGAAGAGACAGAGAGGCAGAGAAAGAGAGAGAGAGAGGTCTTCCATCTGCTGGTTCACTCCCCAGATGGCCTCAACAGCCAGGACTGGGCCAGGCTGAAGCCAAAAGCCAGAGCCACATCCAGGACACCCACATGGGTGCAGGGGCCCCAGCACTTGGAGCATCCTCCAATGCTTTCCCAGGTGCATTAGCAGGGAGCTGGATTGGAATTGGAGCAGCCAGCACAGGAATCTGTGCCCATATAGGATTCCTCTGTTGCAAGTGGCAGCTTTACCCACTAAAGCCACAACACCACCATCACCACCTCCATTTTTAAAAATATTTAATTTATTTGAAAATCAGAGTTACAGAGCTGGGGAGAGGCAGAGAGCAGCCTGGAGCAGGGGTGCTTGGGTCTGCCAGCCCCAGGGCTCACAGCACCCAGAGGATCACAAGGAAATCCATGCGAATGCAGTGAGGGGAGATCCAGCCTGCTGATGCCCGAGGAATCATTTCCTCACACACCCTCAACGCGGTCGGCTTCTGTCCGTTCTTGGTGACAGCTGTCTCCTTCTAGACCTTGCTGGGTCCCTAGAACACGGAACCCCATGGGTGAATACAAAACAGAGCACAATTCAGCTTTGGGGCTGCACCAAAGCCTGCTCTACGTCCATCACTGAGGCCAAGGACCACAGGAGCTGTGGGAGCACACGTCCCAGCTGCAGGCTCATGGTGGACTCCACAGCCACTCAGCTCCCAGTGCAGTGGGAGCTGCCGTCATGCCCCACCCTGGCTCCTCTTGCAGCTGCTACTGCTCTCCTGGGCTTGAGTTTCTTTCATCCCAAGGCTGACTGAGTTATCATTTCAGGCTACAGGGAAGCAGGTACCCTTTCCGCTGCAGAGCCACTCCACAGGCATCTCATACGGGCACCTGCTCCAGTCCTGGCTGCTCCACTTCTGGTCCAGCTTCCTGCTAATGTGCCTGAGAAAGCAACGGAAGATGGCCCAAGTGCTTGGGCCACTGCACCCATGTGGGAGACCCAGAAGAAGCTTCTGGCTCTTGGCTTTGGTCTGGCCCAGCCCTGGCTATTGCAGCTATTTGGGGAGTGAACCAGCAGATGGAAGATCTCCCTCTCTCTCCCTCCCTCTCCCACTCCCTCTCTCTCTTTCTCTCTCTCTCCCTCCCACTCACTCTCTCCCTCCCTCTCTTCCTCTCTCTCTCTCCCTCCCTCTCTTCCTCTCTCTCCCTCCCTCTCTCTTTTTCTCTCTCTCCCTCTCTCTCTCCCTCCCTCTCTTTCTCTCTCTCCCTCCCTCTCTCTTTTTCTCTCTCTCCCTCTCTCTCTCCCTCCCTCTCTCCCTCCCCCTCTCTCCCTCTCTTTCTCTCTCTGAGTCTCTCCTCCTCTCTCTCTAACTCTGACTTTAAAATAGAGGGGGAAAAAAACTTTAAAAAATGAAAGCATCAAAGAATAAACACAAAATTAACAATGGAGAAATGGAACTACATACGTAAGTATACGGAACTGCATTTACGTCACGCCCTTCCCTTTTTTCACGTGGTGCAGAAGTGAGCCTCTGTGAAATGCGAGCTCAGGCCTGTGTGTTTGCATGTGTGTCTGGGGTGCAAGAGGGTAGAGAACGCAGATTTCTTCTTTCTGCTTTTCTCTGTTTCTAAGAGAACTGATGTTCATGGCGTAATGGAGCATGAAAGATGTTCTTAACACAGAGAAGCAGAGCAGCACATTGAGCAGCTGTGTGTTGAGGGGACAGAGGAAGCGGACAGAGAGAGGAAGCAAGCAACAAGCAAATCCTGATGTCCTCCCGAAAGGGACAGGGATGTCTCTCTCCCGGCACAGAGGGCGGGGCTGGACAGAAAGATGAGTGACAGGTTGAGCCTCACACGCACCCCATCTGCAGGTGCTCTGATGTTGCAGGTGGGGGCCACGCCTCTGGACCCCACTCCCAGCTCTTGCCCTGCATCTACACAAGAGGGAGCCATTCTCGAACCCCTGCCTCCCTTCCAGCGCCCTCCAAATCCAGCTGCTCTTGCGGGTGGAGTCTCACATCTGGGAGGTGCTCCTCGCTGAGAGGTTTGCATCCTGGCTTGCAGCCCATGCCCTTGTCCGGGACCCACTGTCCAATGCAGTTGTCCCGCCAGCCACAATTTCCAGGGTTATCTGTGTCAGGGATAAGGATAAAGACCTGGGGCTGGTGTTGGGCCCAGTAGCTAGGGTGCTGGTTAGGATGCCTGCATACCTTACTAGACCACTTGGGTTGCACTCCCACCTCTGACTCCCAACTCCTCCGTCTTCTACTAGCATAGCTCCTGGGACACAACAGGTGCTGACTCAAATAATTGTACTCCTGCCGCCCCTGTGGGAGATTTCAATGTGTTCCTTGTCCTGGCCCTGGCCATTGCGGGCGTTTGGGGAATGAACCGGTAGATGGGAATACTTTCTCTCTCTCTGTCTCTGCCCCATTTGGATTTGTCTTCGCTGTGTCTTTATGAAGCCCTCCGCAGGGACCCCATGCTGTGCCTTTGCAATCACTCACGTTTGGGGGCCACGTCTATCCAATCTGTACACCATCCACAGCCTGCATAGAGACAGGGCTCGGCTCTCAGTGTCTCCATGCCAAGGCTGCTTGGGTTTGCAGGTACGGGCTGAGGAGATACCCCTCTGTCTGGCCCTTGCATTGTCCAAAGACCAAGAACCAAAGACCATGTGTCTTAAATGAGAAAGATCAGCTGGACTCTCCTGGGTAAAGGCTCTTTATAGTTGAAGGGAATCCTATTCAGGGTTGACTGTGTGTCTCCTTAGCTCTCACGCTCACCATGGATGTGGCAAAACAGAGCCATGGGCCACAGAGAGGCTAGAGGGATGCAGAGTCACCCGGTCAGTGTCACATGAGAAAGGTAAAGACATAGCAGGTAAAGCCACCAGCGGCTGTGCCGGCATCCCATCTGGGCATGGGTTCCAGTCCTAGCTGCTCCACTTCCGATCCAGCTCTCTGCTAATGCATCTGGGAGAGCAGCAGAAGATAGCCCAAGTGCTTGGGCCCCTGCACTCACATGGGAGACTGGTAAGAAGCTCCTGGCTTCCTGGTGTTGGCCTGGCCCAGCTCTGGCCATTGTGACCATCTGGGGGATTAAACCAGCAGATGGAAGATCTCTCTCTCTGTAATTCCAGCAACATAGGCAGCGATGCAGAGCAGGGGCAAGCAAGCGGTGGAGCTCAGAGCCCAGCCTGCAGGCCCAGCCCACCCAGAGAACATCTGCTGAAGTGGGGAGGCGGGAGGCGCTCTCTACCCTTGTTCTTGGCCAAGACAAGAAAAAAAAAAAAAAAACATTGAAGCAGGTGGGGAAAGTGATAGCTTTAGGGAAGATTAGAGAGAAAACGGAGAAGTTTCCTAAAGCCCCCAGGGCCGACTCTTCCGACATCTGGGATTCAGGAGAGCGAGAGCCTCCCTTGTCCCTTCACGGCTGTGGTGTCAGCTGCCTGTGTGTCCTGGGCCATGCGGGGTCCAAGGCAAACAGCAGGTGACTGCTGGAGATGACGTTAGTCCCCAGTGTCCTGAAGAACGGGGCTCAGAGGCACGTGGTCATAATGGGCTGGAAGTCTGCTGGGAAGGTTCTGTCTGGACTTCAGTGAGCCCCAGCCGGCCGCTGGACCACACACGTTGGGGCCGGGCCGTGCGTGCCTGATTGGTCCCACCAGTTTGCAGATGTACCAAATGTATTTTAGAATGTGCATATGAAAGCCTCCGGCCATCTACGTGGGGAGGATTGGCAGGGACTAAGGGCTTGACTGGAGTTGGGGCGAGGGCACAAGGACCTCCAATTCACCTGCTCCCCCCAGCACCCCCTTCCCTGAGACTGGTGTGTGGTTTACCTGTCCTGTGCCCTCTACCTGAGAATCTCTCTGTGCCCTGGTACCCTCCAGCCCAGGATCCCTGCACGGCACGAATGGAATGTTCCTTAAACATCAACAAGCTGATAGAATCTCACATCCAGGAAGAACTGCCAATGCTCCATAAAAAGCCGAAAGACTCAAGACATGGGCCGATCCATGTATTTGGGGTGTCCATGGAAATCACCACTTGGCAAATTGATCCTGTACTTAACTGGCTTTTCATTGAAGAGCAAGTAGGGGCAGGCCAGAGAAAGAGACGATGGGTTAGGTGCATCGTGAACACATCTTGAATGAGCAGAGCTGGTGACAATAAAATAATTGCCACACCTTGGGTGTGCCAAACCCTACTCCAGCTCTGTCTCAGCCAGGAGTTACCTTTCTCTGGCACACAGGGCTGCTCTCCTAAGGCACCCAGCCCAGTACAGCGCTGCCAGACCACAGCAGCACGGATCACAGAGCACGCTCTTGCTGAGTGCTGAGGACAGCTAAGAGACCCCCTGCCAGTGCCTGGGAGCAGAGAGTACCACCCCCACCTGTAGCAGCATCCCCTACGGGGCTCTGCCCAGGCCTGAGTTTCTTCCTTCTCTTTTTTAAAGATTTGTTTTTATTTGAAAGCATTTCAGAAAGAGAGGGAGACACTGAGAGAGAGAGAGAGAAGAGGGCTCTCTCATCCACTGGTTCATCCTCCAAATGGTTACAACAGCCAGGGCTGGGCCAGGTTGAAGCCAGGTGCCTAGAACAATGCCATTGGGATCTCCCACGTGGCTGGCAGGGGCCCAAGCCCTTGGGCCATCTTCTGCTCTTTCCCTGGCCATAGCAGAGAGCCGGACCAGAGTAGAGCAGCCGGGACATGAACCAGTGCCTGTATGGGACTTCAGTGCTGCAGGTAGCAGCTTAGCCAGCTGCACCACAGTGCCTGCTTGGTCTGAGTTTCTGATCCCGTCTGCCTGATGAGGGGCTAAGAATTTTCATTTTGTGCAAGCTCTTGGGTGATGCTGATGCTGCCGGGTCCAGGCACCTCCATCTGGGAGGGGCACAGCTCGGCCTGGCCCTGACACATGGCACTCACGTGTGGACGCCCTCACCCACAGCCAGCTGCTGGTAGCCAGAGCTACCAGGCGTGCTCTCGCCTCTGCACGGTCTCTGTCACTGCCTGGGACGCCTGTCTCCAACAGCCTCTCTTGCCCCCCCGCTTTCTCTCTACATCCTCAGCTTACACAGACTCCACCCCCACGCAGCCCCCCCCCCTCCACTCCACTCCATCCCCACTGTGCCTCACAGCCTGACAGGTTCATTCCTTGCTTGCTCTTCAAATGGTTTTTTGTTGTTGTTGTTGTTGTTCCTTTCTTCTGTCTTCCGAGCTCAGATTCTGTCCTGATGGGTCTATGTCTGACTGCAGGCTAAGAGGCAGGGCAGCCCAATAGTCGATGCCCAGGCTTGGACTTGGCCAGGTGGGTTTCAGGTCTCGCTTCTTCTACTGGCTTCTACAGCGTGCTCCTCTGCTGTCCCCAGACTTCGGCCAATGCCCTGCCCCTCTGCCCGTGGGTGTGGGCAGAACTTGGGGACTCCCTTACAACAAATAGAATACAGTGAAAGCGATGCTGTGTAAGATATTAGGAGGCTTTCTTGGGATACTCTCATTTAGAACCCAGTCTTGCTCCATGAAGAGACTAGCAACCCATCCCCACCCCATAAAAGTGAGACCCCAGCAGACTGCACTAAATGCCTGTGACCAATCAGCGGTCGTTAACATCTCCCGAGGGCAGTACCCCATCTTCCAGACTTGAACTTGGGTTTCCCACTAGTAGGTTCCTCGACCTTGACACCTGCTGCTCTGGGCACCGAGCTTCCAGCACATAACCCACAGAAACCCCCCGAGACCAAAGCACCAGCTGAGCACCGTCCCGTGGGACACACGCAGTGACAGCCATGGCCGAACCCATTCAACCCCAGGTCTGGGAGCCTGCGTGATGAAACCACTTCAGTTGCTTTGTCACACTTGCCTGTGCAGTGATTTCTGCCACACTGGATTTCACAGACACTGCTCGGCAGGCTCACTTTAAAACATCCGTGAGAGCATTCGGTGTGCAGCCCAGGGAGTCATCTTGCCCCTGGCCGTCTCTCCAACCTTTAGGTTGTGCCTCCCTGCCCTCTTCCAAGTGGCCTGCTCTGTCACCTAGACACTCAGTGCCCAGGGTTTCCCAAAGCTCAGAGTCAATAGTTGTCCTGATGGTTTACCCCTACCCAAGACCTGGGGCAGCCCAACTGTGGTCTTCCCTCCCTTGTCGTCACTAGGGAGATGCATTCACAGGCTAGGACAATAGCATGGGGCTCTCAGCACAGCTGTGCTCTTCAAACCTGTGCTTCCCCTGGCCCCCTCCATAGCTCCGGAAGCTTCCAGAAGCTTCTCCCGCCTTCTCGACACTCCAACTCCACGATGCAGGATTTGCTAACCTCAGCCCCACAGTCCTTGACACCTCTCTGTGGAGGGCTGGGTCACATCCCCTCCCCCATGAACCTGGGCTCCTCCACGTTCTGTGATTCCTAGAGGGGAGCAGGGAATAGGCTGAGCTGTCACTCAGGTCTCTCTGAAGACTGTCCCACAGGAGATCCTATTTATGAATCTCTAAGTCACTGTGCTGGCTCCTCAAGTTGCAATCTAAAACAGTAATTCCGGCCGGCACTGTGGCTCAACAGGCTAATCCTCCACCTTGCGGCGCTGGCACACTGAGTTCTAGTCCCGGTCGGGGCGCCGGATTCTGTCCCGGTTGCCCCTCTTCCAGGCCAGCTCTCTGCTGTGGCCAGGGAGCGCAGTGGGGGATGGCCCAAGTGCTTGGGCCCTGCACCCACAAGGGAGACCAGGAGAAGCACCTGGCTCCTGCCTTTGGATCAGTGCGGTGCACCGGCTGCAGCTGTCACTCAGGTCTCTCTGAAGACTGTCCCACAGGAGATCCTATTTATGAATCACTAAGTCACTGTGCTGGCTCCTCAAGTCGCAGTCTAAAACAGTAATTCCTCAGCTTCCTTCCTTCATCTTGTCGGATGCGCTGAGTTCTCAGCCAGCCAGAATGCAGTGTGGATCTGCCACAGCTTGCAGACAGCCCGACTAAGTGCAGCCTGTGGGGCGGTCACTGGATAAGCAACTTAGCTGAGGACACACTGGAGGTTGCTCTATCAGGAAAGCAAGAAAGACGTGTCCCAGTTCCCGGAGTAGCACGTCGTTTTATCTACAAGGGCTGTCTTGTGCATGTTACGGGCTAGCCTTGAGCGGGTCTGGAGCCCCCTATAATGAAGAGGGCTGGGAAGA